>NW_015387308.1:302053-303171 GCF_001527695.2 Protobothrops mucrosquamatus | reverse complement strand
TTCTCGCCTGCATCGTCCATATAGGACGACTCGGGAACTCAACTCCTACCCCGGGCAGCTCACCGATCCCCTTATGCCCAGGGGAAAGGTATCAAGCCGTTTGACAGCTGATGCTAGCTGTCAAAACGGCTTTTACGCTGAAACAGGCGGGAGGCAGCAAACAGCTGCGTCCAACGAAATCGCCTGCCACCGGAAGTCCAGTAGTGATTCTTTTGAAAGCTAACTGGTAGATAGAGGTTGAAAGAGCCCTGATGTTGCTGTTGAGATAGCCATCCACTGGGCAAAGACCATTGTGTTTATAAGTGACACATCTACACTGGAGCCTTTTTTATCTGAGGTACCAGATTAAGGCAACTGATGCCCTATATCAGGGCTTTTCAACCAGTGGTACGGGTACCACCTGTGGTACATTGGCACCTGGCAGATGGTACATGACCATCCTAGAAAAGTGGTAGCGGGGGAGGGGAATGAGCTGAACTGGTGGCAGCACCGCACAAGCCTGAGAGATGGCTGGAGCTGCAGGGCTGTCAGGGCTCAGCTGAAGCGCCAGGATCAGCGCCAGGCTCCAGCTGGAGCTTGGCGCTGATCCTGGTGCTTCTGCTGAGCCCTGAAGAAGCACCAATCAGCTGGAAAGCAGCACTGATCCTGGCGCTTCTGCTGAGCCCAGAAGACGCGCCGATCAGCTGGAATGTTGCAACATCTCCAGGGTCTTGTGATTTACATTCAGATGATTGGCAACTGATTCATATTTATGACGGTCACAGTGTCCCAGGGTCATGTGAAGTGACCAAAACCTGCTGCAACCACTCAACAGACGGGGGGAATAAAAACCAAACACCCCCCACCCCACCCCCACTGCCAATCCTCAACAGAAATGCTCACAACAATGAAAACCTTGGACAGGAGGAAGAGCGCAGCTGGGCGGGCGGGCAGGTGTCTTGCTCGGCTGTGGCTTGGGGGGCACTTTTTTCAGTGCCACTGTAACTTCGAACAGTCACTAAGTGAACTGTTGTAAGTCGAGGACTACCTGTACTTTATCACTTTTTCCTTTTTGGGGGGGGTCATCAAGTTTTTGACACCTTGCTAGGCGACTGGTGGTACTTGGATGTTGCCATATC
>NW_015387308.1:262317-302035 GCF_001527695.2 Protobothrops mucrosquamatus | reverse complement strand
GGGCGGGCGGGCAGGTGTCTTGCTCGGCTGTGGCTTGGGGGGCACTTTTTTCAGTGCCACTGTAACTTCGAACAGTCACTAAGTGAACTGTTGTAAGTCGAGGACTACCTGTACTTTATCACTTTTTCCTTTTTGGGGGGGGTCATCAAGTTTTTGACACCTTGCTAGGCGACTGGTGGTACTTGGATGTTGCCATATCCTAAAAGTGGTACAATGGGTGAAAAGGTTGAAAAGCCCTGCCCTAAATAATGGCCCAACAATGAGGCCCAAAGATGGTTCCCCTCTGTCTTTCCATTGCTTAATTGACAAGTTTTTAATAAGTGTTGAAACTAAAGTTGAGTGTTACAGTAAAAGTGTTAAGGGCATGATAGGTAGGAGAAAAATCTCTGTGATGCCCCTCTTCCTTTGATGCCATAAGCATGTGTAAATTTTGCTTAATAATTAACCCAGGATGTGACTGTGGCATCATTTACCAAATCACAACTGATGTTCAATAGGCACATGGTGAACAGTTTAGTCCAATATCCATAAGTGAAGATAAGGTATATATGCCGTCTATATTAGGAGTAGTAGAAAGACCCTATGTTTGTTTGGTGGCCAATAGCATTATGACTGCAGGGTCATTTGATTGCTTATGATTTTCAGTCCAATTATCTGTCTGAATGTGCACTGATTTGAATTACTGTATCACATTGGCTGTAGGTGTTGTTTTTAATCAGTTGTTTCTTGTCCACTGATCTCTGGAAGAAAGGAGTCAGGAATACCCTCTCTGTCCCAAGTTCATCCTGCCCTTGCTTATTCTATAGTCAGTTTCAATAACCAATCTCATGAGATGTTCAAATCTAGACATTTTAAAAATAATTTCTATTTCACAATGCCCACAGAAACCTTGGTGGCCTTATTTTTCCAAGCTTATATGACTGCATCTTCCCACAGCAGCTAAAACTGATAATGCTACAGCTTTGAAACACATTGTACTCACTACTTCACAGAAGCCACTGTTGCCCCAAAGAGCTGTCATAAAAGCTGACAGGGAGAAAACAGATTGTTGCGAGTAAAAGCATCAGGAGGATGAGTTGGAGCAGGATTTATGTGTTTTGGGAATAAGGCAGCCATCACTGTGGCAGGAAATGATTTTGCCCTTGAAAGAAGGGCTTCTGATGAAATGAAAATCACATTTGGGTAGGTACATGATAGAGTAAGCTTTCAAATTCTGAGGCTCTAACCAGATTCACAAGGGATGTTTTATTTTCTTTAAAATGCGGCTAGGAGATACATAGATTCCTCTATACATGTATCAGATAAGGGGTGAAATGGGATTGCATCTACTGACCATCCCTTTAGTATCAACTGTCCCATAGTCTTATCTGTCACACATTCAGTATAATAAGACAGAGCTTTGCAAAAATGTATTTCCATTGGCTACCAAAGACAGCAGATTTGCAAATGCATCAGATCTATGTGATAAGTGTTAAGTCCCTTTGTGCATAATAGTGTATGAACATAGCTTCCCCAGATAAAGGGTGGGGGATGGGAAATCTAGATTGAAAAGTTCTGTACAACACAAGATTACCAAAACTATGTCTGTGAAATAGATATTGGCTTCATGGAATATAAATTATACTTAATTTCTAGTAATAATTCAGTACTATTATCTAACCAGAAGGTGAAAGCAATTCTGACTAAACACAGAAGAAGAATATTATGTAAGGCACAGTTCTTTTATTCTTAGATTACTGCCTACGGAGCATGGAAACACTTGGTTTCAACAAAAGGAAATGTCACTGCTTTAGTTGACAGAATTTCTTAGGGCAAGAGACACTATTGTCTATCAGATTCAGCCTTTTCTTATTCTTATTCTCATCCTTGTTCTTCTGTTTTTCTTCTTCTTTAAAAAGAGCATTTAATGTCAGGCTTAGAATTTTCTACAGTTTACTGCTGGGGAAAAGGCTAGGTGCCCCAAGGATCCTCAACACAGCAGAGCAGTCTAATGTGGAGTCCTTGTGCACTGAAGATGATACTAGCTGGGTAATGAAATGACTGCAAAAAAAAAAAACCAACAACAACCAAGCTCAGAGCACCAAGGACTCTACAGTTCAACTCCGAGCTACAAATATTCTCTTCTGTAATCTTCTATACTCCAATGTCCAAGACAGTTTGATTACTTGGGATTTGAAATACTTCTATTGAGATGAACCTTGAGTCAATGCTGCTCTCAACAGGTAGAATTTAGAGCCAGATGTATCCCCTGATTTGTATGCTGGATTTAAATGAAAATGCCTTGGTTAAGTAACTGCTTGTCACATTCCCGTAGAAACAAATGCCTAACAAGGTCACACCAAGATTGGTAGGAAAGTATTTATATTTCAGGTTTTGCAGAAAGTTGAATTCATTGCTGTGCCCATCTGTCAAAACTTACTTCCTCCCCCAGCACTATCTAGGGGGAACAATTGGTAGATTCTCTGCCAGTAGGGAAAGTATTTTATGCTAAGCCATAATCTTTTTTATCTGTGGTTTGTTCAGAAATGAATAAGGGTTGGTTTCTTGCATTATACTAACCTGCAAATCCTGCTTTAAATCTAATTATTGGATACACAGATACTAGTAAGTGCCAAAATCAAACAAACCACATCACACAAGGAGAAAGCTTTGCAAGGTCTGCTTTCAATCCCTCTCTGGGTAGTGCAGTATGGTGGGTTAATCACCAAAGAAGCAGTGCATCTTCTATTCTGCTCACCTAAATTCTCTTTTGGTACCATAATAGTGGTAGCTTAGAATCAAATCCTCTCAGTTGTACTACCCCAAAAGAGGGAAAGCAAGAGGAGGCCATAGATTGTTTTTGCCAAAGCAACGGGTCTTGGCCATTCAACCTTTTTTTCCTTTCAATCAACAAGTAAGATTTTAGTAAGTTTGTATTTGCCAGTAGCTCCAAGAGCTTCCCTTCACAAGTCACACATCTGTTCTTTGGGAGCAATGGACTCAAAACGGCTGGGAGCAGCACCACCATCCAGAGGAAGGAATCACCTTCAGTTTTTGGATATGCATAACTAAGGAAGCAAGGGCACAAACGATGGCATCTATGCCTCAACCTCACTGCTCATTCTTACTCAATGGAAGATGTGCAGGATAACATAAGTAAGGCCAATCCCCAACATGGTACCATCAACTCAGTGCACCTAGGACGAGGTAGCTGCTCTTTGACTGCTCTCTGCATGGTGTTTCCAGCAAGGCAGGCCATGCAGGCACATAAAAGTGGCTGGCTTTCAAATTTATCTTTGGGCAGCACTGTGGCCCCACAGAGAGTGAGCAAAAGAAAGGAAGAGATGATGTACCTGTGAAAGGACTGCCTTTTCTTCCTTGTGATCTTCTTTTCTTCTTCCTGGAAATGGCAGACTATGGGAAGCCAGAAACGGAGAAAATTCCCAGATCCATCTTAGATTAGTAATCTAATACTTTTAACAGTCATCAAATTATTTTGCTTTATGACAAGGGAAAAGATTGTTGGTTATTTTGGATGTTATTTTCTAGAACATCCTTTTGAAGCTCTCCACCAAATTTGAAGGCAGAAAAAATGTGGATTTATTTAAAGTTCTGCTAAGGGTGGAGAAGAAAAGGCAGAAGCTCCCTTTAAATCAGCACCTGAAAGACAGAGTCAAGGAGCTCTTACATGACATTTTCCTTGGGATATTCGAAGTATGAGAGACCAGTAAAGCTTCGCAGACCCCTGGAGAGAGAACTGAAAAATCAAAGACAGGATATTCACACCTACGATCAGTTCAATGTGTAAGCAAGCAAGTAAGGTTACTCCCATGAGAATTTAACTTGAATTCTTTTGTCCTTCAGAACAAATTCCAGTAATCAATTTTCTTTCATCAAATTAAATAGGAAGAGGGAGGAAAAAATGCAAGAAAATTTATCTGCCTAGCATTTATCCTATTCAGTATTGTAAAAAAACTTTTTTTTCTTCAAAATAACATGTATAACTCACACGTAATAATGCCTTTATTCATGGCATTGAAATTGGATTGTCGTAGAAAGCCATATTCCATGAAAGTTTCATTTAAATGCTGCCTTACAGTATATTTCTTATTCTGCAACACAGGAGTTCACTAGAAAGTTTCATTTAAAGGCTGCATTATATTTCTTATTCTGCAACACAGGAGTTCACTAGATAAGTTACACAGCCCCAGATTTTCCAGGTTTAGTGATGTGCAGTTTGAAACCTTGTAGATTCCTCCATGAAGCTTTACTGATCCTGTAATAGTTACTGATAATTTAACTGAGGTATCTCCAGTCATGTAAGACCAAGCTGGCAGAGACTGTCAGGGAACTGGAGAAAGTTAAAAGTAAGATATACTACCTTGATTTTATTAACAAATCCCCCTATAGATTTAGGTTGAGAGGAGACAAGTGAAAGGGATTCGAAAAAACAAGATACCTTAAGTAGAGAATACACAAAAATCCATCTTACTTACAAGGAATTTGATACAGTTTCATTTCAGTTTTTCATTCCAATGCTATATTTGTAGAATTGACTGAAAATATATTTTATCACGGATTTTCATAAGATTAGTTCCTCATAGGGTTGCAGATGTGCAATAGTTATTGTTTCTAATGAAATGGAACCAGCATAATTTGAACCAGTTTTTACTTCAGAATTAAGAGTGTCTTACGTATTTTAGCATTTTAAGTAACTCCAGATGATTAAAAAAAATCATATTTATTGACACTGATGCTAAAAATACTGGCAGAAGGAAAGAAAGTTAAAGAAGAGGAAAACTTTTTGCTGGAAGATTGCATCTGCAAAACTACTAAGTTTCCACTGAAGTGTTTATAGATTATCCCTGTAATTTCAGATTCTGGATTTAAAGGTCTTCAGGAAAACCCCTTCTTTAGATGATAATTTATATTATGTCACTTCAAAACGAGACAGGTCAATTTAAATAAGCATGTAAGAAAGACTCTCTTAAGTCAGATCAAGAACCCAATGGCCAAGTGGTAGAAATATGATTATGGAACTGGCTGCTTTTTATTAGTCTCCTTGTCGGAGTCTGAGCTGCTGACCAAGACAGATTGGATTTTCTTCCCTCCCTCTTTCCCTTTTTGCCAGGCTACAGGTAGTCCTCATGTAACAACAACTTCTTTACTGATCATTCAAACTTACGATGGTACTACACAAGTGGTACTTATGAATGGTCCTTGAAGTTGTGGCCATTGCAACATTTCTGTGGTCACATCATCAAGATATGAGTGTTTGATAACCAGCTCACAATTATGACATCACAACGTATACGATCACCATTTGCAACCTTCACTACTGGCTTCTGAGAAGCAAAATCAATGAGGAAACATGCAGGAGGCCACAAATGGTGATCACGTGACTTTGTGCTTAACTGTGTCACAGGATTTGCTTAATAGTGGCAAGTTGTACTGATGTTGTAAATGACATTGTACTTTACAACTGCACTGCTTAGCAATGGAAATTCTGGTCCCAATTCTGGTCGTTAACTGAGGACTATCTGTATTTTTTTTTTGTTAGGTTTAGTTTATTTTTGTAAGAACTGGATGACATTGGAGTTCTACCAAATTTCCCCTTATAGTGCTCAAAAGATATGTCCACCCAAGAAAAAGCAATTGGCACCTATTTTCTGGGTATGGATAGGAGGGGAAAAGAAGCAGGGGAATCCACCCATGAGGGGACATCAGTGTGGTCAAAGCAGAGGAAAGATGGAAAGGGATTTCATTAATGGGCCTTATTTCCAGCTGGTCTATGCACAGGAGACAAACAGTTAAAGGCTGGCTGCCATGCAGAAAAGCCCTTTCTCATGCGGAAAATCTGCACCTCTGACACTTTAATAACAGAACTGGGAAATTCTTGGGTCACAGGCCACACTGCCCAGCAGCAGCCCCTTCAGTCCCTCAAAGATCACATTACTAAAATGCAGTGACAAATGCCCAGTTTTCAGAGGCTCAGTTTTAAAATGTGAAAATGGAAAAACAGTGTAGGGAAAACCCTGTGCCTCCACGAGTCAAAATGCACCATTATGGCTTAACAGAGAAGTGGCAAATGCGTGTGCTTCTGACAAAAAATAAAAATTAAAAAAAAACATTACAGAGGCGACTCATCAACCGGGGACCAAAACCTAAGGTATATCCCCTTTCTCCTGTTTAGTTCCAGCAATCCGTGGGAAGCAACCATCTGGAAGAGCTCTTAAAGCCCTTTGAAATTTCCTCTAAAACTGCTGAAAGCAATCCAAGTCAGCCAGATGATCCAATTAAAATCTTTCTACATAAAGCAATATATGAAAAAAGTGCCTTTTACTTCCACTTCTTCTGTCTAGTTACCAGTATTGAATTGACACACACAATTTCCTTTATTTTATTTTATTTTTAAATCTGGCCAGGCTATCATTACTAACTGCATAATCTTTCATGTTTCAGGAATTTAACAGATCAAAATTGAGAAGCTCCATTTCTGTAAATATAAACTTTTTCCTCAAATACATTTTTCCATGAGCTAAACATTTGTTTTAAATAGCAAGCCTGTCTCCAAATATTTTTCAAATGCAAGAGGCCAGACTAATGAAAATGCTACTTCCAAGATAGCTTAGCACATTGACCAGTGTTTCATGCTAAAGCAGAGAATAGCAGAAGCTGGTGGCAGCATGAAATATTTGTGTAATGATGGAGAACAGCTCAATGGAAATGTTGACTCAACCCACCACAGTTATGATAAAAGAGGATTCCTTTAAGGAAGCATTAGGAGAGGATGGCTGATAAAATGGTTGATACTGTAATTAGAAGCGGATGGAAGCCTTTAGTTTTTTTTAAGGGCTGATATAAATTGGACAAAACTGCATTTGACAGTCTATTAAATATCTCTGAATATAATTATTTTTGGATTTTGACCTTTGAGTATTCTCACATATAATCTCCTAAACTGTCAAGTGTGCTAAATTATATTATATGTATAATATGGGAACGTTTATCGACATGATGAAATTTGCCATTATAATTATCCCTACAAGGACCTGTTAGCTAGTATTGTAAGGAAAACAAAGCAAAAAAAATTCTATAATCTTTTTGATTTCATATGTATTTTTATGCTGGGGAGACACAACAATGGATTCAATGATAGACAGGTTTTCTTTCAAACTAATCCTAGACCATAATTGGTTATTGTCACAGTGCCTTGGGTGTGGAGGAATTTTCGGGTTGAGAAAGATATTAATTTTATAATTTTATCTGCATATCACCACTTTCCCTAGTTTTTCTTTGTGTGTCATATTATATTCCCATATACTTACTCATGAGGAGAAAGTCAAAGCTTTAAACCAGTGGTGACTTTAAGACATGTGGACTTCAACTTCTAGAATTACCCTGTCAGCTGGCTGAATTCTGGGAGTTAAAGTCCACACATCTTAAAGTTGCACGGTTGCTCTAAACCAGGGGTGTCAAACTGGTGGCTTGCAGGCTGGATGTGTCACGCTCAGGCCATGCCCACCCGGGCTCCGCAAAGGCAAAAAAGTCACAATACATCATGATACGTCACGTGACATGATTGAGTTTGACACCCGTGCTCTAAACACTGCTCTAAACAAATCTGTATGTTCACAGGCATATGACTGTAAAATAAGGCTATGGATCTCAGCTGCAAAAAAATAGATTCCTTCAAGATGGCAGTGAAACATTTAAAAAACACACACACAAACCTTAGTCTAAAACCTTCATCTGGCCTTTTGCACTTAAGATCTTATATGGCCATATCTGATAATATGGAAATTAAATCAAACTTGGGTGTCTGTAAGCAATTGAGCCAAATTATGATGCTGAGGCTGAATTTGGGCCCAGGGAACAGAGCTTTTGAAAGCTTTTTAAATTATGCTACAGTGATTTACAATCAAAGAAAGTGCAAGCTCAAAAGCAAAATATATATTTAAGAATATAGAATTCCTTGGAAAGGGCTTCAGTGCCAACAGTTGAAGCTGTGGTGAAATTCTACCACCTCCAAGTAATATGGGTTCAGTTCCAACCTACCCACGCTGGAAACAGCATCTGCCACCAGCTCTTGCCTCACCATGTATCTTGATTCCTGCCTGGTATTTTGGCTTGATTCCCAGACTGATCTTGGACTTGCTTTCAGATGCTGACATAATTGTGTTCTTCCGTATTACTGTTCATCAGGCATCAGAGGACAGCCTGTTGACTTGCTCTTGAAAATAATTTTGCAGTTAACGTGAAGGATCTGATATTTTCTTATAAACGTGGCAGTGAATCTATCCCATTTGCCTGTCAGCTCTAATACAGGACAGACTGAGTAGCTGTGTACAGAAGTTCCTCCAGCATTTTCCCACACCTGATGGTTAATAGAGTGACTCAATTCTGGAGACCTCCATCCCAAGATTTCCATTAGACTTTTGCCTGGAACAAGAAGTTTCCTTTTGTCCAAGAACCCATTAAAGGTACCAAAGAACAACTGCCTTATGCCCTCCCACTCTTCCAGGATTAGTAATTATACCCGCTTAAAGCTTGGGTAGCATATTATAGGCTTTGTAGCCTAAGGAGTTGCAAGCCTTTTCTCCAAAGAAAACAGGTTAAGACTTTACAACAAAACAATGAAATACCAAATAGTTAATTCCCTCTCTTTTAGCTAGTAAATTTTGCAGACAAAATTTTCTGCTGAACAATAAATTATGCTACAGTGATGTACAATCAAAGAAAGAATTTTACAACAATAAAAGAAAGAATTTTACAACAATACAAGGAAGAAAGAAAGAACAATAAAATGGAGAAAAGAGCAATGCATTTTAAGGAAACAGAATGCTGTGATACTCTTGTTCTATTCATGGCTTTTCAAAGGCATCTGGTTGACCCTTATGGAAACAGGGCCTCTGGACAACAGCTTTTAATGTTCCTAGGTTTTTATAGTAAATGTGTAATACAAGCAAGGGAAAAAAAAACCTCTTAGGATGAAAGATCAGGTTTGACAGAATGATTTCTCCAGCAGAGTTTATGGGCTAGAGAATCCTTTTCTCACTATTTCCAAATAGCTACAGTTTAGTTTGCTAAACAGCATTCTTTGTGAGATCCATCAAAGAGGTTAGGGACATTTTTGATACTATCTCATTAATATTAATTCATTTTTAATGAGATACTGACCCCCTGTTTAGGGGTTAAAATCTGAAATAGAATTCTTTTAAGATTTTTTCCTGAGCTGAATTTCACTGAAGTATTGCACAGGAGTGTGGGCAGATTCTCTATAGAATTCAAACTTCTAGATGTGCTTTTCAGATTGAATTATCAGGGGAGGAGGGGGAGGAAATCTATCCTAGAAAGACTAAAAAAAATCATTTTTAGTCAATAAGACATCCCCTTCCCACATCCACCTACAGGCTTTCTTTGAAACACTGAACTGTGCTGTGAACTACATCATCTCTCATCAGCCTTTTCCTCTCTGAAGTTCTTTTGTAAATAATGCTAATATCTAAACACGTTACATAAATGTGCAGCATGTTCTGGTTTTGGAGTTCTTAGAGAATCATGCAAAGATGACATTAATAATATATTTCAGCTCACAGGTGTTGGTGGATCTCCACCATGGGGCTACCTACACCCAAGGACATCCTAGAGGATTTACCCACAGCTACTGGGATGGAATATAATAGATATATATTCCATTTCTAGGAAGGAGAGGGAGAAATCAATTCTGCAAACAAGAGAGTGATTAATTATAACTGATGGGAAGCAAAGTGAGGTAGAAAAACAATAATCAAACTTGGCCAAGGCTGAAGAACTTTCTACACCATCAGTCTAATGAGCTATAAATGAACATTTCACTTATGCTTGTTGCAAATAAGGTCACTTCTATAATGCATCCTTAAAAACAATACATGTTTCATACAGATAATGTTTTCAGAGAGCCAGATTTTGAGAAGAACCCTCAACTAAGTTTTATAACTATTGTAATTCTCAGTGGATTGATCCATTCCCCTTTCATATTAGTGCATATTAGCAGCCATCTCCAAGACTTGTGATAATGATTTTAATAGATAAATAACACACTGAAATAGTATGAAATATTGTTTCCTTTTGGCCATTCCCATCAGCTTCATTTGAATGATCCCTGGTCCTATTGTTTTGAGAGGGGGGACAGTTTTTATTGGACAATTACAATGGATTATATTGTCCACTTTTTCCTTGCTATTCATTATCCTTTTTGGTCATTTTTTTTCTAAATTAAGGAGTCCCCAAAACTCTAGCCTTCTTTTCATAAGAAAGATGTTTTAATTTCCTGATGATTTTGGTTGCATTCTTTTGAACCTTCAGGAATTATAGGTACAGGTGTAGGTTGATCTGGATAATTGCATTCATGGACTTTCAAGCTTCTATTATATTATCTTTCTAATAAGAAAGATTCTTCCCAAAACCCAAGTGGCTTTTTCTTCCTGAGTTTGACAATCCTGCATGGTTTGACACCCTTTAGGCTTAATCCAGTTGTCTCCCTTCTGGTTAGTTGCAAGACCAACTGCAACATAATCTAGAGTATTTAACAAATTGGTGTCTTTACTCTCAGTGTGAACATACCCAATTTACGTGAGGTTAACTAAAGTGCCCTGTTAATACAACAATTTGTCTTCTCCTTCTCTCTGATTTCTTTCACCTACTTAAGGTGTTTTGTTCATGTAATAGGATATCTTGTTTTGTTCATGTAATAGGATATCTCTAAATGTTATATACATTTGTAGTTAGTTATTGTCCCAAAGGCAGAGAAGTACATTTTTCCAATGTTTTCTAGTATGGTACATTTTATATCTTCTTTAATGCAAAAAGTAACTTCCACAGGTGGCCCTTCCCTGTCCATTTTTTTAAAAAAGTTTTTTATTTATAAAACAGTTAAAACAAAGATGAACATAACGTAACATTCCAGTGTATATATTTCTAACAATTTGTTCCTCATCATACATATAATTCTTAATCTCTATATATACATATTTTTCTATACAATACAGTCTCTAATTTGTTTCTCTATATACTAACATACAGTTTTATATATCTCCATCTTAACACTAACTTAAAATCCAAACAGTTCTCCTTGATTCACACCAACAATAGAATTTGTCCCAGATTTCAAAGTAACCTGACTCTGTCTTGTCCTTCATTTCCATTGTGAGCCTATAAGTATAAAGTATAAAGGAAGTGAGTATAAAGGAATGACCCCATCTTGCCATTTGTCAAGGTTTCTAAAAAATGTCCAGTGCGCTTATGTTTTTGTTCAGAATCAAGTACTCTTATGTTCCCATCATTGTTTAGAAACTTCTAGTATTTTGTGTGTGTGTGTGTGTGTGTGTGTAGTTCTTCATGTAGATTAGTAACAGTGAATTTCTGTGACTGGAAAGTTGCTTTTTTAAACTTTTTTTGAAGTGGGGAAGTGCTTCATATCAGCCTCGACTCCTGGTGACTGCCTGGACTTGTCCCTGTGGTTTTCTTGGCAAGACTTCAGAAGTGGTTTGGCACTGCCTTCTTCCTAGAGCTGAGAAAGAGTCACCAGCTAGTTTTGTGCTTAAGGTAGGACTAGAATTCATGGTCTCCCTGTTTCTAGTCCGGTGCCTTAATCTCTAACCAAACTCTTCACTTCAATTATGTAACTACATTTATTTATTATTTATTTTTGAGCCTATATCAGCTATTAATATTTTTCCTGTATCTCTTGCCTTAACAATATTAGAGAACCTATTTGGACAAGGGATCCTGATTTTTATCATTAAAAAATTGGCTTGAACAAGCCCATATCTTGTAAATCCAATTTATGTAATTGTGTGCTACTTAAGGAGAAACTATTTTTACCATTCAAAATAGATTCAGTCATTGAAGGGGGGGATAGGCAGGGAAGGAAAGTTATCAAAGACTTTTCAGACACAAGTGATTCCATGTAGGGAATGAAGAAAAACTGAAAGGGCGCCAAAGAAAGAAATGCATCCGTCCTATTTTTTTTTCAAGAACAGAATCATTCCAAAGGAATGTTATTTGGAGTGAATCATTCTAGTGAACCAAGGACATATTCACAATAGTATTGCGGTCACTGATATTCCAGATAAGAACAGAACAATATATATTTCAGGTCAAACACATGTCTCCTTGTGAAAAATACAATGGTAAAAGAAAATGAGTTGAGCTAAGACCTATATATTCTTTACTCTGAGCTTCCAAAATACCAAACTGATTTGCAGGACCTGCTAAGCTCAGGACCAGTGGGTGAAATGCCAGAAACCTTATAGAAGCCAGGCACATGGTATCCTGTTGTAGTATAGGAGGAGACCTTTCCAAGCTTTTAGCTATGGAGGCCAGGTAACTGGCAAGTGAAGGAGATCTCATATAAATGGAAAAGAGTCATTTGCCATCTTGCTGGCGGGCTGTATCTTACACTTCTTGATCTTTTTGCATGATAAGGAAATCCTTGCCTACTAATAACTTTTTGATAAGGTGGGTAAAAATGGTGCAAATTTGAAATCCATTTCAGTTAGATTTTCAGCTGGGATGGATAACTCTAGAAAGAGTACAGAAAAGAGCAACAAAGATGATTAGGGGACTGGAGGCTAAAGCATATAAGGAACGGTTGCTGGAATTGGGTATGTCTAGTTTAACGAAGAGAAGGATGAGGGGGAACATGATAGCAGTGTTCCAATATCTCAGAGGCTGCCACAAAGAAGAGGGTGTCAAGCTATTTTCCAAGGGGCCTGAAGGCAGGACAAGAAGCAACGGGTGGAAACTAAGCAAGGAGAGAAGCAACCTAGAACTAAGGAGAAACTTCTTGACAGTTAGAACAATTAACCAGTGGAACAACCTGCCTCCAGAAGCAGTGAATGCTCCAACACTGGAGGTTTTTAAGAAGAGACTGGACAGCCATTTGTCCAAAATGGTATAGCATTTCCTGCTGAGCAGGGGGTTGGACTAGATGACCTCCAAGGTCCCTTCCAACTTTACTATAATTATAACCTATTTTAAAACTGGATTGGAGGTGTACCAGTTTATTTATATTTTAAAATGGCTTTCAATACAATTGACTATGTTATGGGTCTGGAAAACTAGAAGGCATCTCAATCAGTATGAAATACATTAGGAACGTGGTTAGCCAGTGTACTATATTGGGATCATATTATTTATTTATTTATTTATTTATTTATTTATTTTATTAAATTTGTATCCCGCCCTTCTCCTTACGGACTCATATTATGTAATGTTGAAAGTATTGCACTGGTGCCTTTTGCTTTCTGAATATAACAGACTGTATTAATTTTAAGCTTCAGTCTGGACTTTCTCAGAGCCTCTCTCTGTATAAACCTATCTGAGCATCAAGGTTGGCAGTAGAAGCCCACTTAAACTTCCAAACACCTGTTTGTTGAGCACATGAGAGAAGCCAGTCGACTGTTTACAAATAATGGAATTTAGTCCCACAATAATTGTGCTTTGCCACTAATTTTTTGGTCTTTATCCAAGTCCTTTGAGCTGAATAAATATTTATTGTAATTCTTTCACTTTTTATTTGTTTTCGATTATTAGCCATCTCAGAGCACTGTGGGTGGAAAGGTAAAGTGCAGATTTGAATAACAAAAGTAGACCATTTCAAACAGGTGCAATATTTTATATAGGGTAATCTCTTAAGCTTTGCCAAAAAAGAAAGCATATTACCAGAAAAGATACATCTATATAAAGTTCGATATGCCAATTTATATGCAGAAATGCAAACTTGGAAATAATAACCATGAACCAGACAGAAATGCAGTACATCTAATTATTTTGGAGAAGTCTGTGACCTGTGTCTTCTATTACTCTGCTCAGATGAGGTCATAATACTGAAGTAAAAAAACCAGTTCTGAAATAAGAGTTTAATTTACTCTGTAAAGAATGAGATGCCTTCACTACTTTTTAGTGTTCTGCATAATTCTTTGCTGCAGGACCATTTTTATTCTGTGTATTAGTCATACATAAAAACCAGAAATATATTTTGCAAAATCTCTCCCCCACTTCAATGAAGTGAGGCAGTATTGTTTGCATTGGGGAACAGCCAGAAGCAGCCTGGCATCAAAAGAGATATGTTTCCAATGAAATCCTGCCTTCCAAATTAGTTTCTCGGTTTTTGATGACCCAGGTGGGACCTGACAAATAAGCTAGTACCATTAGGAACCAGGGTACCAGGCCCCAGAGGCTTCTGAATAGCACATGAGTCATGTTTTTGTCAGCTCTTTGTATGTCTCCTGCTTCTGTCCTTATTCCTTCCCCTGCATCCTGTGTTGGTTGGTGTTTGCAGCTACAGGATTGTCTATAGGAGGGCTTTACCAGCTATGAACATCATTAATGATCCCTCTACCAAACCACCTGGTTTTAATCTGCCTCTCTCTGTTTAGATGAAACTGAATTACATGTGATGCTGGAAGAAGTGCCTCTGGCCTCTATCAGTGGGCTGGAAAAATTCCTGTTGTTGTGACTATAGTGCTAATTTGCAAACTATTAAACATATTGTACAAGACTGCCCATGACGTGCATTCTCTGATTCTTTAGAACAGGGGTCCCCAAATCCTGGGGTGTGGCCCACTACTGGGCTGTGGCCTATTTGGAACTGGGCTGTATGAGCAACTAGCCAACGCTTGTGTACACACGTGCAGCTTGACATATATGAGCAGCAGGCTGGCATGAACACA
This sequence comes from Protobothrops mucrosquamatus, assembly GCF_001527695.2. Taxonomy (NCBI): domain Eukaryota; kingdom Metazoa; phylum Chordata; class Lepidosauria; order Squamata; family Viperidae; genus Protobothrops; species Protobothrops mucrosquamatus. Next base: position 287,339 of record NW_015387308.1, on the reverse strand, counting down.
CACACACACACACGCAGCTCGACTTGTGCAAGCAGTGAGCCAGCACACACATGCGCAGCTTGACTTGCATGAGTGACAAGCTGGCATGCACACACACAGCTCAACTTGTGCAAGTGGCAGGCCAGTGCATTTGTGTGTGCTCACACACCAGCCCGCCGCTTGTACAGGCCAGTTTCCCTCTTCTCCCACCAGGCCACCAAGCCATAAAGGTTGGGGACTGCTGCCTTAGAAGGTTTATATGAAGCAACGCCAGAGGCAATCACCTGGATAAGCTGAATTGGACATCCAGTTATGAGGCCACTGCTGTACCCCCATAGAAGTTTTGCATATAATTATGTGGATTGTGTGTACATGTTTAGTTCTCTTTGTCATGTTCTTAACATATGCTAAATAATAATCAGCTATGGAATGCCAGCATTTCATGGATAAGTTATGGTGCTCTGCAATGTTGTCCAAAGATCCAAGAGAAGAAATTAATAGATTTAGGATCCATTTTCTAGGCCAATGAAGTATACTTTTTATGAATGAGCAGAGGCATTGGAATACCTCTTCTCAAATTCCATAGCAGGACAAAAATATAAACACTAGAAAGTTGGGAGATAAAAATTCACAGAGAATGTTTTTACATGAAAACATGCCAAAAATCCTACGACTTCTTCCTTCACATCTTTCCTTGCAAAAGTGGTATATCAGCTCCCAGTATAAACAAGATCAAATATTGAAATAGGCTGAATGTTATTCCATGTCCAAGAATTCTTTTTAAAAATCTAATTCCTAGCATTGCTGAAATACGCCACTATAAGCATGCTCATACTCCCCACTAAATGTAATTATTAAACTATTAAAGGAAAGGAAAAATAAAAGCATAAGAAAACTCTGTTTGTTTTGTTTATTATATTCATTTGCACAGCTGTCTATCTCACAATTCTGGTCAATAAATACAAAATTAAAAAACCAACAGAATAAGGATAGATCAAAACAAGTAGCAATAACACAATTATAGTACAATGGTCTTAACTGCAAACGAAGGACTCTAGTTCTCCAAACAATATTACTCTCTTTCTATGAGATAGATAGATAGATAGATAGATAGATAGATAGATAGATAGATAGATAGATAGATAGATTTCACTTATCAGATAAAGTCTTTATTCTAATTACCAAAAATGAGCATTCACACATGTATCCACCACCTGCACTGTACTAAAATGCAAAAGCTCTTTTAAAAAACAAATCTCACTGAGTTTCTTAAGTTAATTATGATTGATTTGCTTATTTGAGTTATATGGAACATGTTACAGCTTAAAGCCACTTTTCTAAAATTTCAATTTTAAATTGTACTTTTAGTGAGATTTTAATGACAACTACTTGCTATATTAATCCTTTTTATATGACTGTCTGTTATGTAACTAGAACAAATTATTAATTAGGAATAGTGTAATTTCTAGATACAGCCACAGCAGGTGGCAGCATTTGGCTGACTTTAACTGATATCAAAAAGGTTAAGCAAGATTCATCTTAGTTAGCACTGGATAAGTCACTACTTGGAAATCACTGTAGACTAGAATGGGAAGTTAGGAAAAAAATCCCCAAAGAAATATTTATTTGTATACCTTGGTTAAACATTTAGTAAAGATGGGGGGAAATATCTTAACAGATTCTTTTTGTGCACAGGTAGTCCTTGACTTACAACCATTCATTTAGTGACCATTCAAAGTTAGAACGGCACTGAAAAAAGTGACTTATGACCATTTTTCACACTTATGATTGTTGCAGTATCCCCGTGGTCACATGATCAAAATTCAGATGTTGGGCAACTGACTCATATTTATGACGGTTGCAGTGTCCCTGCGTCACGTGATCACTTTTTGCAACCTGCTGACAAGCAAAGTCAATGGGGAATCCACATTCACTTAACAACGGTGTTACTATCTTAATCACTGCAGTGATTCACTTAACAACTGTGGCAAGAAAGGTTGTAAAATGGGGCAAAACTCACTGTAACAGATGTCTCACTTAGTAACAGAAATTTTGGGGTCAACTGTGGTCGTACGTCAAGGACTACCTGTATTTAGCCCAAGTATTCAGTACATTATATACAGTACAACTTATTGCATAGTCTCTTGCAGATGTTTTGTTTTTGTTTGTGTCATCCCAAAGATATTTATGCAAATATTTTGTCAAGTATAGTACAGACATTTGAGTTCTAGGAGAAGGGTTTGAAATACTTTGAGAGTTGTATCCATTATTATTATCTTGGTATCTTATTAGTTATGTGTCATTTTATTTTTGTTGTATTACGAGGAAGCAAGAAAAAGAAAAGTAACTTCTGTTTTATGCTTTGTTTTACTTATACAGTACATAATTTTATGTATGGAATACATTTCACCATTTCTCTGAATGGAGTTGCGATCTAAAAATATTTCTAGCAGTAACTTAAGAGGGAAAAAATATGTCGTCTGAAAAACTGGAGACCTTAGCTCTGTATACATGATGCTCCTTGTGACTAATGATGAACGATTTGACTTGAAAGACTAGAATTCAAGATTCTTCTGGATCATGGATTAATGGGGCAATTTGAGAGTCTAGTCTAAGCTGCTTGTTTCTTGTACTGTTTCCACCTGTTTTTTAGGCTAACTTCAGAAGTGTCAGTTCCAGGCTGGTAATAGGCTGGTAATAGGGTGGGGCTGGTCCTTGGTCTGGAATATGGCCACAGCAGAACCTGACTACTGCTTCTTTTACTTCTTGCCCTTTCCATTCACACGTAGAAGGAAGACCAGTCTTGTTTCCTTCCAGGGATTATTTCCTTTGCTTTCCCAGACAATTGTACACATAGATGCCTTCAACCCTGTTCCCAGATATCTTCCTTGACCCTAATACAGACCTTCCTTTTTTCTCCTTCTGGTATCATCATTGCTTTTATGTTGTAACAATCAAAAGAGCAGGAGGAAAGGTTGTTTTCTTTTTTATTTCTATGATCCTCTGTAAATCTATGGATATACAGTATTGTAAGGAAGAGCTGGTAGCTCAGCTTCATAGAAACAAGTACCAATGTACCTATGAAGAGAAGGGTATTGTGGGCAAGGGGTGGGAAAGGAAGAGGAGATTGCTTCATCTGCTCATTGTCTCCTAGTTGTTATTGTTCTTCTGAAGAATATGCAAGAACAGTATGCAAAAATTATCACATACCACCTAACACTTATATGATTTATATAGCACTTAATGATATGGGCAGACTAGTTCAGAATACTTACAAAATGTTTCCAGTAAACTTTCACCTGCACATAAGTAATTTTGCAAATACATAGATCTGCCATTTTTGATTCTTCAAACTACATTGCACTTAGGAAGACTGATACACAAATGAGTTGTAACCCTAAAGTAATCATCAAAGACTCCAGAATGATAGTAATTGGGGGTTAGGACTGAAGCACACAGCTTAAAGACTTATTAGAATTTTATTTCAGCTGAGCAGTATGTGCCAGGATTAAATCTGATATTCAGAGAAAACAGAGGCAATAAAACAAGAGATGAACCATGTAGCTTGTTTTTAAACAGAACAGGAGAATTTCAGGAGAAAATCAATTGTGCCCTTGGCATTTTGTTACCTAGGTGGCATTTGACAAACAACAACATAGCTCCTTTTTGACATAAAAACAAGCAGCAAGCAATCTTACTATAGCTAATAATTATGAGGCAGTTGGGAAAGGAAAATAATATTGTGGCATAAATCAAGGCAAACAAGTAATTTGGAAAACTATTTTCTTGTCACTCAAGAAGGATGAGGGTAAGATTTTTCACCCTCTGGATGCCTTGTCTTGCACACAAGAGGGAAATTCATAACATTTCCTAATATGTTTCTTTTTGCTTAGCTTAGGCTGTAATCTTTTATCCACTTCCAAAGGAATAAGATTCACTGAATTTAATAGGCCTTACATGTCTTGTGTTCCTTCTGAGTCTCCATGACTTGCTTCTTAATATAACAACTTGCTTCTTAATATAATTGGGTTTTCATGACACACTACCGTAGACTAAAACGATGGTTGTTTTGGTTTAAGTTTCACTGTGTGTAAGCAGCCAACTAGGTTAGGGGAAAAAACCTGTTCTCAGAAAGAAAGAAAGAAAAAAGAGGATGGAGTCTTTCTTATAAACAGGGTGCTCTCCTGTTTCTGTTCCTTTCTATCTCCTGTTGTTTGTCTGCAACCAAGTTAATTAAGAGATAGAAAAGTGATGAATACCTCCATGTAACAAAGTATGTGAGCTTTCCCACACATCTTCTTCAAATACTCATTTGCTCAGCATTCCTCCCATGGGGCTGAGCCATAGCATTGGGCTGCCTGCAAAGAGATACTTGTTAGGTATTCATCTTTGCCTTGTCTCACCACTCTCCACAACCTGCCCCAGAGTCATGACTGAAGAGGGAAGATAACAAAGTTGGAAGACAAATCACTTTGCCTGTCATGTATTGTATGTGTATAATCTGGACAATACAATTCAAGCACTAAGTCAGAATAAAGGAAGATAGGGATCAATGAGAGGTAAACAGATTTCAGAATGGACGAATAACACTTCAACTCAGCAGTCTGGAAAAATCCCTTTTGGGCTTCATTAATACAGTATGCATAATTGGAAGATGCTTTATTATATTACTGTATGAGATTGTTTCTCCCATTCATTTAGCCATTATTTTATTTTGCAGTCTGTATATAACTTAATGATAAATTGCAATTCAAGACAAATATATTAATTCAATAAAATGTGATGAAACAGATCAAATAAACAACATTCATATATCGCAGAAGATAATTTTGGAACAATTCATCTGAGTCATGAACCAGCCAATTACAATAAAATTAAATTAAAGATAACTGAGTGAATACTGTTTTGACATTTGGGTTTCCTTTCTAAAGTTTCTTTATTCTATTAAGGGCTCTAGTTGAATATGACAGGAATTAGGATGATTTAACAGCAATTTTGCTGTGAAAGAAAAGAAAAAAATAGGAGGAAATTGATAATTAAAGTATTTTCCATCTCTGGGAAGAAAGAGCAAAAGACATTGATCCAACTAAAAAAGGCTCAAGAAAAAAGTACAGTCACATTGGAATGATATAGTATGAACTTATAAACCAAAAGGCACAGAACTAAAGGCATAGAAAGTCTTTGAAAACTCAATATTATTTTGCCTGTCAACACTTGACAGCTGTGATATAATTAAGGTGACCAACTGTCCTCCTTTAGGGAGGACAGTCCTCCTTTTGTGAGTTCTGTCCTCCCTCGAAAAGTGTCCTCCTACATGTCCTCCTTTTCGATATTTGAAGACTAATTTGCAGGGCTTTTTTTCCCTCATAGAACACTCAGAATGGCGTTCTGGCATCTTTTTTTGATGTTTGTTTTTCAACTTTTGCATGAGCTGTGCTACTCCTATTGGCTTTCGAAAGCCAATAGGAATTGCTGCCGAGTACGCCAAAACACCCAGCCGGCAAACTTTGCACATGTAAGTTGTCTGCAGCGAAGGTGAATTGGCAGGAACTTTGCACCCCTCCCTGCTACCCAACTACACCATCTCCTAGTTTGTCCCGAAGATACCTGGAGGAGACTGGAGCAGCGATGCCACCGTAACTTTCTCTTGATCTTCGGCCCTGCAAGGGCAATAATGGCTGCGGGCGCAAGAGGCAGGGGCGGCGGGGCTGCTGCGGGCGGGGGTCTGAGGGGTGGCAGTGGTCAGCTGCCCCCCGTGCTGTGGGAGCCGCGGGGCCTGCTCTACACGGGGCTGCGCAGGGTGGACAGTGGTGCTGGCGGGGTGGCTGCAGCGGGATGTGTTGACGGTGGGCTGCCCCCTGGGGCCGGAGCCGGCGCAGCTGGTGCTTTGGGAACCGCGGGGCCCGCTCTACATGGTGGGGCAGCAGTGCTGGTGGGGCGACTGCGGGCGGGGGTGTGGCATGTAAGCATAATTACAATATAAAATGTTATTGTTACAAATGTTTTTTATTATGCATTTATCATATTATAGTGTATTCTGTATTATTGTTGCAATGAATAAAATGTTTCTTTTATTTACGATATTTTTTTCTTCAATTTATTTGTGTCCTCCTTTTCATTGTAAAAAAGTTGGTCACCTTAATATAATTATATATTTTACATAGTGTTACCAAACAAATGAAATCACATACACAAACACACATACACACACTACAGTTCAACTGATAGCTGAGGTCCCAGACACTGGGAAATCCTACCAGTGACTGGAAAGTGCTGAACTAAAAGGATTGAGGCACTGATCATAGCAGCACAAGAATATCAAACTCTTTGATAAGATGGCTTAGCAAGTTCACTTTGGCCCAACCTAAAGAACTTTTAGCAATTGCAGTGAGCAGTGCTACCTTGCCCACTCCTGAATGTAGGGGCAAGCTGTATTTCTGAGGTGGTGCTGAGATCTCCAGCCAAGGACAGTGAGTAGGTGAGACTGGCCAGGAGGTTTGGGCTGTCCAAAAAGGAGCAAGGAGAGAGTCAAAAAAGAAAAGCAAAATTTGGATAGTTCTAGGTTGGATGGGCCACCAGATATAATAGATATAACTTTGAAAAAAAATACCCATTAACACTGTCGGCTACTATAAGTGGTCAAAATGAAAGGGTGCTTTGCAATTCTATTTTACAAGTAACTTTTTATTTTAATTTAATAAATTTATGCTTAATGGTGTATCACGATACTCTTTATTTCTGACACATTGGAGAATTTTGTATTGACAAATGAAAAGGCTTCAGTGTCTGGGCTCTCAGCCTAATGACCTAGCTATCATGCAGCCCTTGTGATGATTTGTGTTGGTTTAAAAATATACAAGATCTGAATCAATTCTGTGAAACCAAGAAGCAGGAAAAATTGTCATGATAGAAAGACTAGTAATGGAATGGTGTAAATATTAGGTGAAAAACTTCTTAGAAGAGTACCAAAAAAAAGTCTTAGCACTGAAATAATATTATTACAATCAGTGCCAGAAAAAAACAGCTCTCTCCCTTGTGGTCAGCCTCTGGAGTTCAGATGGTGAAGACCTTGAAGTGATGATCAATGAGGAGACAGATTGATTTACATAAGAGGAGTTTCTTTAGATGAGCATATAGTCCTTTCAGCTTGAGGACTGCAAGAGCCAGCTTTTAAACTTAGTTGAATTAATGCATCAACTAAATCTTGTTTCCCAGATTAAAACATCTAGGAGAGTGATCCTCTCCATCACTCTCTCATTAATTAGTAAACTCATCCTATTCATCAAAATGTATTTCCTTCTGGTTCCAACTGGCCCTGTAACCAGTAACAATTAGAAACAGAAATTAAAATGCTGTCAAACATCAGGTGTCAGACTTCGATTGGTGAGCCAAAAATTTAACACTGCACTTGGTGTGGCTGTCCAATGGAAATAATGCATTTCAGCTAGTCAAGCAAAGGATAGAGTCTTTTTCTGTATCCTAACAATTAGTTACAAACAATTTTCTCAATTTTTCAGTGTTGCCATTTCAAATCTGAAAGAAAAGGTCAGGCAGGTAAAATTTAGAACAAAAGTCTACTAATGTTAGGGTCACCCATTATTCCTGTGACAAGCAATCATTTATAATAATTACTGCAATCATGTACCGTATATGTTCAAGACATCATTTGCTTCAGCTTGTATGATTCTTTGAAGAAAGCATCTTGACATTAATGCAGTTAAATTGTTCACCTGCTGGTAATGTACCGGTGAAAGACCTTTGTGGTGAAAGGCCTTTGTGTTAAAATTCTATAGGCCTATTCCAGGAAATAAATCTTTCACATATTTATACAGAAGCAATCATTTTCAACAGTGTGTTTCCAGTACTACTCATTTTTATCAGAAATTGTCAGAAAGAAAGGAGGGGGGAGACAGAAGGAGGGGATGTGTTAAGAAATATATTGAAAAGGTAGCTGAGCTTTCTAAATTACATGTGTTAGTGTTTTGCTCCACATGCTGGATTTCTTTCTAGGATTATGAAAATTCTCATAGACTGGAGAAAAAGAAGAAAGTGTCAAAAAAGTAATATACCAGGCCAGGTCCTTTGACATTATTTAATGCTTTTCTTCATGGAAAGAAAAAAAGGATGGAAAAACATGAAAAAGATCCAAGTAGAAGATAATTAGTGGCTTGCCTTGCAGTATAACATTTTGCAAACAAGGCAGGGCAACTGCACAACAAAAACCTGATCTGAAATAATCAGAAATGGCAAGTTCACAATGGATTTGCACCAAGCAATGATAGATTTAATTTAATAATTCATGAGTACTCATGTTAAAGTCCCAGCCTTAAAAAAAGATTGAATGATGGCAGTATTTTTCTGAAAAATATGGACTTTCTCCAGTAAGGGAAAATACTGGAAAGAAAAGAAACCACAATTGTCTGAATATCTGTGACAATTGAATGACAATACAGTGCAGTGGGGCTACCTCATAAAACTTGAATAAATGATGTAGTATATGTAGTATTTAGTATATAAACAATGTAGAATAAATTATGTAAAATCAAGTCTGGCTCCTGGCATAACCATGCAATTTTCTTGGCAAAAGTGTGGAACAGGTTTCATTTCTGTTTTACATTTTACACACACACACACACACACTTTTTAGACTAGCTTTGGTGATCTCCCATCCAAATATAAACCAGATTTCCAAATCCAAAGAAGATTGCTGCAATCTGCTAAGGCACGGGTGTCAAACTCGCCACCTCACGTGATGTATCGTGACGTATCGCAACTCTTTTTGCATTGCTGTCAATGGGGTGGGCACGGCCTCAGTATGATGAAACTGGCCCATGGGCCAGCAGTTTGACACCCCTGTTAAGGCAATACATAGCAGTTTACTTCAACAATGGATCTATTAAGAGATATTTGTGAACGATGGATTCAGACACTAATTTTAAGGATCTCCACCTTTATTGAGAGACTAAATGATGTTGTGGAAGAGGAAGAAGCTTTACTGGGTAAAACTGAATCAGATTTACATATGGTTTAAAAATGACAGCCTTCAAGAAAGACATGGAAAAAGAGCAAATACTGAAGGAATAAATGAAACTGGTTAATATTTTAATAACTAAAAAGAACAAAGATAATGACTAAAAAGGACATCAGATAATTACCTGATCAAATAATTGATCAGAAGAGTGACTTGGGGAACTTCATTGCATTGGATTTTCAAAACATTATTTGGAGGGATTAAAGATTAGGAAAGTAAAGTTTCTGTTTTTTAATGGCTGTGAATTGAAAAAAAATAACACTGACTATTTAACACATTTTTAGAAGATCTTTAAATTACCATTAAAAAAACATTAAAAAAGACTTCTGGTTTGATGCTGCGGCCGCCGCAGACATTTGAAAGATGAGCTCCGTCTTCCACGTCCGATTTTGCATCGCTGGGGGACCCTGAAAAGAGTAGAAAGTCGCCCTGTAGGGGTGACAGCCATGGAGAGGATCCCCACTTGATCGCGGGAGGGCAGTAGCCCTCCACTCGATCCGAGGCAGCCCGCCAAGCCGATGGATGAAAGACCGGCCATAGAAATATGGCTGCAGACAGCTGAAGTTAAGTTTACCATCAGGCACCTACAAAGCAGTGTGGATGATCTGAACCTCTCTTCAATCCTAATTATTTTTTCCACCTGTATAAGCTGCCCAAAGTATTTTCTCTCCTGTGGAGAGGAAGGAAGGGAAATTCTATCCCACCCTCTAAAAACAGCGGCGACTGACTATCCAGGGGAGTTTAAAACGCTAAAAAAATAACTTGATTCTAACTGGATTTTTATCTTTCTAAAATTTGAGGACTAAAAGATTTCTTATTCTTATTGAAGATTTGGGTTCTTACAAAAAAGAAGTGAAATTGAGAAAGATTATAAAAATTTTGGACTCAAAAAAATCTTAAAAGGTATGGGCGACATCTTGTGGCTAAACCTGATATTACAACTTGTTATTGCCTAAAAGAGACTTGGCTTGAAGCCCAGACTATAGATAAGACTTCTGCAACCTTGGCAGATATCAGCTGTGAGAAGCCCAGCTGTGTTTTATATTCAGTGACAAAATTATTTTTATTCTCTGATTGTAAAGCTTTTAATTTAACACACTACTAAGAGAACATGGAAGAAGATCAGGAACAGATTCTTTTTATGTTGAACGCAATTTATGAAACTATTCTTACAACTACTGATGAAATAAAAAGCTGCAGAAAAGAACGAGATGTCAGCCTAGATATACGAACCCAAACTTTGATTACAACTAAAGAACCAACTACACAGAATGTAACAGAAGAACAATCAAATACTATGATAGAAGATTCAACTGATCAACAAACACAGTTAACGGAAAACCCAGAAAAGGGATTGACAACACTGAAAATGGAAAAGACTTTCTATATAAACCAAAAGAAACCTGAGGATCAAGAAGAAGAACAGACTGAAGGGAAGATAAACATTTCAGGACAACTACGCCGAGATGGAAAAATAGAGAGACGATTTGTTAGCCCTTCCAAAAAAATGAAGATTGGATGGCCTCTTTTATCTCAAACAACATATATAATAACAGAGGGAGAACTATTTGATGACTTAAAAGCACGGATATGGAAGGCGAGTTGGCAAAGAAAGAAAGCTAGAATAAGGCTGAAGAAAATTGGGGTTTTGACTCATTAGTGAGGATTAAAATAGAATATACTCAAATAGACAAGATGTGTACTTTGAATACTAGATTTTGTTATGATCTGAGATAAAGAAAACTTTGGTCATTTAAAACTTGGAAGTATAAATATAAAAAGTTAAATCTGAATATTGATTGGTTTATAAAGGTTGAATGTAAAGGTAATTAAGACATATATAAGCTAAAATGTACTGGCAAATGTAATAAACATGTTTTTACTTAGCTGATATAATAAGAACTGTACTAGCTTCAATATGAGATAGTAGACACTAAGAGAAAAAGATAGGAAATATTTGATGTTGAAACAAGGGAAATTTTGGTTACTAAATTTAAGACATTTGGAAATTAATAGAAAATAAGAATGTTACACTGTATTATTCATTAGATGATGTAAGATGGTGAGAAATAGAATATATTCAAATAGATAAGATGGGTATCTTGAATATTAGACTTTGTGATGAATTGTGATAAAGGGAACTTTGGTCACTTAAAACTTGAAATTATAAATATTAAATGTTAAATTTAAATATTAATGGGAAACTAAAAATTGGGAAAAACTAATTAGGACATTGATTGTCTATAAAGACTGAATGTTAAAATAACCAGGATATGTATAAGCTAAAAATTATTGATAAATGTAAGAATGTTATTTTTATTTAATTGATATAATAAGAATTGTATTAGTTTAAACATGAGACAGTAAATACTAAGGGGAAAAGAGAGGAAATATTTAATGTGGTAGTTTGAGACTTGCACTAAAGATGTTTGTATGTCATTGAATTTTCGATTAACTCAGCCGCCACGTTGCTTTTTAAATACTTAAATGTAAAATTAGAAAATCAATAAAAAATAAAAAAAATTAAAAAAAATGATCATTAAAGTGTTAGGAAGTGGGTTGGTTTGTATTTCAAAAGCCAACAAAGGCATGAAAATGCATCTGTGCTATTTGCATTGGTAGGTTTTCTAGCTCGGGTTTATGCTATGCATCTCACAGGTTCCTGTAATTCTGTTGATCTGTTGAAGATGCACTATTCGCTATTGAAACTTATAAGTGGAGTTTTGTTTCCTAGGCCAGAGGTCCCCACCATCAGGCCACAGTCCCCTATCAGGCTGTGGCCTATTCGCAACTGGGCCGCATGAGCGGCAGGTTAGTGCATGCGTGTGCAGCTCAATTTGCGCAAGTAGTGACTGGTGTGCAAATGCATGTGTGCGCAGCTCAACTTGCAGTCGAGCTGCATGTCCATGTGCATGTACCCTGGCCCACCACCCATGCAGCCCATTTCCGTTCTCCCCCCCCAGCCGGGCCATCAAGCCACAAAGGTTGGGGACCTCTGTTCTAGGCCACCTTTTCCTTCTACTCTTGTACCTATATGTAGCATTTTTATCCTGTTAAACAATATTAATGGCATTGGTTAATATTAAGGAAACCATGGCTGATCTAGAAAATTAAGCTATTATACAATCTGTAACAATAATTGTATTATTTCCAGCATCAACTCTCTTATACAATAGCCAATCAGATGCCATTTGGCAATCTGGATGTGGGAACAGAAGATAAACTAATAAATTCTACTAAAAATGGAGGAAATTTCCCATTGCTGCTGTTCTCATGTAACTGGTGTTATTCTTGGTTTGACTATGATTATGATGGCAGTACAGGCAACCCTCGACTTACAACCACAATGGAGCCCAACATTTCTGTTGCTAAGTGATACATTTGTTACGTGAATGTTGCCTCATTTTATAACCTTTCTTGCCATAGTTTTAAGTGAATCACTTAAAGTTAGTAACACAATTGTTAAGTGAATCTGACTTTCCCATTGACTTTGCTTGTCAGAAGGTCACAAAAGAGGATCACATGACCCCAGGACGCTGCAATAAATATGAGTCAGTTGACAAGCATCTGAATTTTGATCATGTGATCATAGGGATGCTGTAATGGTCATAAGTATGAAAAATGGTCATAGCTCACTTTTTTTCAGTGCCGTTGTAACATTAAACAGTCACTGAATAAACTGTTTTAAGTCAAGGACTACCTGTAAATAGCCATGATTTATGCCCTTATGTCTTGCTCTGCAGCATGTTTGGTAATAAAGTCTATTAAATGAAGAATTGTTTTAAAAAAGATTGGTTGAGACCATCTGTGTCTCCAGAAACATTGTGCAATCAGTTGAAATCCAAAATAAACCTGGCAATAAAGATGTTCTGCTAGATCCTACCAGCCACTAACCCAGTGTTTCTCAACCTTGACAATTTTAAGGCATGTGGACTTCAACTCCCAGAATTCCACAGCCAGCAATGCTGGCTGTGGAATTCTGGGAGTTGAAGTCCACATGCCTTAAAATTGTCAAGGTTGAGAAACACTGCACTAACCCCTGATGCCTTCATTGCATTAAAAAACAACAACACATGAAACAGTAATACAGCAAAAAAAGAAAAAATAGCTCTGCCTTTCTTGTCTCTGAGGTCTCACTAGATAATTTTATTCCTCTTGCCACAACTATTTTAAAATGGTATTGGATAGATTTAAAATGAAAATATGTGCAGGAAGAAGAGGCGGAAATTAGAATTGGTGGTATTAGGCACAGTTTAGAAGCAGAAATTCTTCCATGCTTGTAATTTTCTCCACAGACAGTTTTGCTTGTCAGAATCACCTGTCACTATGCAAGAACTGCCCTAACAAACAAAAGTTCAAAGCATGGTCAGTATCACCTTCTCTGCAGATAGAATGAGCCTCAGAAGATTTTAGGCAGGGTTTAGAGGGAAGAAGAGCTATAAGTCTGCTACATATACATGGTAGCAAAAATGTTTCTCATATACAGTACTGTAAAACAAAAGGAATGATAATGCATATCAAAATATTGTTCTTGTTGACTTGGGAGCAGAGAGAAATCTTGGATACCAAAATGTGTCACAAAAATTTTCATTTGCTTCCTCTTTTACTATCTTTGAGGTGTTTTCTATAAATGATAGAACTACAATTATCAAGATTCCTAGCCAGGATACTTCACAAACAACATGCAAGTGTCCTTTAGTAGTGCAGAGACTATAGATATTTCACGAATGAGCAACTCATCACCAAGTAGGTTGATATCCAGCAGGAGTATGTAAGAAAAACAGTAATTGGAAGCAAAATAGAGACAGAGAGATATTTAAAAGGAAGAGAAAGAAGTAACCATTTATAAATGGAACTATCTAGAACAGGGGTGTCAAACTGCCAGCCCGCCGGCTGGATGCATCATAGCTAAACTGCGCCCACCCCATTGCCGGCAATGGCAAAAAAGTCACGATACATCACGACATGTCATGTGACATTGCGATTTTGACACCCTTGATCTAGAACAAGAAGGCTCAAGAAGTGGTCATCATTCATAGAAGAAGACATTTCCTGGTTTGGAATTTACTGCCTTATGCTTCCAATAAGCTGAGCTGTATATCACATTTGCCTTGTTTCTAATGTATAAGAAAACAATGTGATTAAAACCTAGAATTTGTTTCTTCATGGGTTACTCCTGCCAATGGAAGAAAGAAAATTGATTCTCCAATCTTTTTTTATGGCCCCTGGTGTCCCTCACTGCCTACTTTGAAATAATAAATACATTTCAAGAAGGAAATTTATGAAAATTTCCTGTCTCTCCATTTCTACTTCTGGGATGCAAATATATAATATATATTTTATTTAGGGTTTTTCAAGTTAATAATATTCTCCATTCTTGTAATTCTTATAAAGAGTCCATTGAACATTTATGCCCTTAAACTGGTTTTTTTTACCAGCTAGCCTTGGTTTTCTATTTCAGAAGTTGTTAAATGACAGCTTGCATTACATCAATTCATCTCAAATTAAAACATAAGAGTCAAATGTGTTTAACACTACTGGGGCATTTGCAGTAAATGCTTTGTGGATTTGTCAACTTTCACAGCAAGTTGTTTCTAAATCTCTTTAGTGTTGCTATGGAAACTGCAAAAAATGGCAGTTAGTTGTAAATCACACACCAAGCCCTACACTGTTGGTTTTTTGTTTTTTGTTGTGCTCTTTCTTTACAAGCCTTAGCAGGTGTCTTGATTGGGCTTATCTTTGAAAATTATAGTTGCTTAACTATTTCCAACAACCATGCATAGCTCAAAACTTTTTAAAGAAAAGCTTTTGTTGTTTGGATAAATTACACTCTCATATTTTCTCCTCAGTAATTTGCACTATTAAATTTTAGAGTCCCAGCATGAACATAAAGATGTGAAGGAAATTAACATCTAAATCCTTCAAATCTGGTTAAACTTAAGAATCTCAAATATAACCCTTCCTTGCTGGTATTATCTTTCAAGAAAAAAAATTGGAAGACTTCCCAAATAAATCTGCTCTCCCCAATGATTTTAAAGAAATTTTTTTAGCAAACTGATCCTTTGTGTTTACATTGAAACATTTAAACACTCTTTAGAATATGTAAACGTTCTACATAAAATCCCTCATATCACCATCTAGAGGCATTTTAATAAAAATAATCCATGAAAAAGGTAAGCAGCACCATTACAACAATATAAAAGCATGAAACTTGAATCATAGCATGCTAAACCAGCTAGCCAAAGGTAACTGGTGACAGACTCTTGCAGTTGTATATTGAGTTGTGAGGTTTCAAGAGTATTTCATGGATTAAGTAAAGCTTAAGTGCACTTTTTCATAGCTACATTAATGCATTCCTTCCATCATTCCTTTCCAACAGAAATCCAGTCAACACTGTTGTGGAAAAATGCCCATTTACATTGGGAACCAAGCATCTGGAGATAAATGAAAGGAGTTGGTTTTTTTTTGCATGCATAACCACTAGGCTCCTCTTCAAAAACCCCAGCAGCTTTCACAGGGCAGTAAAAAAAGAGTCAAGATGGCAGTTGCAACAGCATGATCAGACTCTAACTCTTATGTATATGGACAATACATGAGTGGGGCTTTAAAATCATGGTTAGGATCTTCATCTTGCCTTTCTGATTCTCCCTACACCCTACCCCAGTGATGGCGAACCTTTTAGAGACCGAGTGCCCAAACTGCAACCCAAAACCCACTTATTTATTGCCGGGTGCCAGGTGGGCGTGGCCCACTGGGTGGGTGTGGCTGTGGTGGTCATGGCAGACTGGGTGGGTGTGGCCAAGGTGGGTGTGGTCACCTCGATGTTGCTCTTGGGGAAGGATGCCTGTGGGGGCTGGGCAGGGTTGGGGGGAGATCCAGGGGGTCTCTGGCAGGTGGGGTGGTGGGTAGGAGGTTCGTCCTGTGGGGTGAGGCGAGGCAGGGTGGGGGTGCCATTAACTCAGGTCAAGGCAAGGCATGGGCTGGGGCAGCTGCTGCCTGACACCATCGGCCCCCGCACACAGAGGCCAGCGAGCGCATGGAGGCCGACAGTGTCCATCAGCAGCCACAGCCTGCCGGCCCCTCGACCGGCACCCTCTGAGGCTCCGCAGCCTGCCACCAGAAGTTCAGAGAAGTGCCCACAGAGAGGGCTCTGAGTGCCGCCTCTGGCACGCATGCCATAGGTTCGCCACCACTGCCCTACCCTCTGGGGCACTGCTGGTTGGAGAATTTTGTTATTAGGGTTGTCACAGATCCAGGTAGTTGTAAAGTTCTATTCACATAGATATAGGTTTTCCAAACAAGTAGCAGATTTGCCAACTAGAATACATCTTCTATGGATTTAAAAAATGGGTGTTAGGAAATGGTCTTAAAGAATGAAACTTTGGCTCTCTTTATATTTGCCTATAATTACAAAAATTTTAATTTCATGGATTTAGCAAAGGCCATTCAAGACATTTTGCTGCCTCAGGCAAAAAGCAGATGGTGCCATGATTTTCCTCTCCCCTCCTAGTCAAGAAGGAAAGGCTCCGAGGCCAATCAAGTGATATAATTGCTGTCTTATGCAGCTATTTCCCTTCTGCCTCTAGCTTTCCTAGAAATAAAAACACAATAGACATATATGAAGGAATTAAGTATTTGCAACTCTTGCATGATTTTTAGTTTACTGCACCTAAGAGTCATACTTACTGGAGAAGAATTAATCCCACTACACCTAAATAACAGGAAAGGCAGAATGTACATAATAGCCACTGTTTTTAGGAAGGATTGTTTTTCCTTGCTCTGTTCTCTATTAAATACAGGTAAAACCGCAGCCATCAATTCTCTAGTAATCAAAATTTTTTAGCTTAAATCTTAGGAGGGACACATCCTCCACTTCCACAGCCAACCACCATGATTGCCATATAGGATTCTTTGAAATGGACTGAGAAGGCTAAATAAGTAACAAGCTAACAAGCCATATTAGTTTGATTATTATTTTTTTAATTAAGGAAGCATATTTGCATAAGAATCTGCTGCCTACCCATCCTCCAAGAAAAAGAGATATATTAGAGTTATTAGAGATATATTCAGTGTCACAGCCAAATGTTATTGCTAATATTAGTTCTTTGGTGCATTTCTTTCTCATATTTCAAAATGTTCACTTTATAATCTGCATTTGAATCTTGCCCAACTGTAGATTTATGAGGAAATTTCTGTTCCCATATCTTTAACCTTAAAATATGATTGAATTTTAGGAGAAAAACATGGAAAGGGATTCAATTTCACCTGAGTTATTGCTGACATTCCCTCTTCTTAAGCAATAAGAGAATTGGTACCTGAAGCGTGCTTTCACATTCCAGAAAGTAAAATTGGTTTTCTGTAAGACCTGAAAGATTCTATTTTATGTAAATAGGGTTGTGGGTGGGGGGAAAGACTATGTGAACAATAATGAAATAATATTTCCAAGTAAAAGCTCATTAATCTTGTCTGTTTGTGTGTGAGACAGAGACCGTAGGCTTCTATGAATATAGAGACTATAGAAAATACAGAACTATATAATTTTATAATTTTTATAATGGAGTGACATAAAATCTTTCTAGAGGCAAAAGAACATTATATCAGAGGAAAACAAAAAAATAAGATCATCCTTTGAACTCACAGTTGCTGTTCAATAAGGCTCTTGATAATTTGCATATAGTTTCATAAATATACAGCTCAAAAGTGATATTTCTGTCAAAAGGTAAGTTAGGATATTTGAATCTTGTATCAAAATATACTCCTCATGCACAGATGACATCATTTTTTGAATTCCAAATCTAACGAAAGGGACACTTTGCACCAAACCAGAGCCCCCCCCCCCAACAATTTGCTGTACCTACATACCTTTGGATCTCCATTTGTATCTCCAATGTGAGCCACAAATTTAGACCTTTTCTCATTTTCAGATGGTGAGAAGTTTTGGAAACAAAAATCATGCTACTCTTTTAAATAACAAACCCCCATCCCACCCGCAATTGGGTGTCCTTGTAAAATATGGTGGTTGAAAAGATTGTCTATTGCTGAGCTAAGCTCCAATGATTAGCATAGTTTGGGCTTTGTGTTGTGCAAACCCAGCCATCTTTTTTACTCAATAAATCATTGGTGAAAACAAAGCATGGCTTGGAATAAGTTTGGGAACCTTTCTGCAGTGGATCAAAAATTTTCTATTGTTTGCGGGGGTATAAAAGTAGTATGACTGAGGAGATGGGAAAAGATGTTGGCTTTTTTGGTGTGTGTTTTGCGTGTACTCAGTGGTCAAGAACACTGAGTCTTAAAGCACTTGTGTTGCATTTTTTTACCTTTTGCTAAAAAGATTATACATCTTGCTAGTGAAAACCAGCAATTTTGCTTTGCAGTCTAGGGATACTTTGAAGCAGAGACATCCCCTTGATCAGCTGAGAGATCAAAGCCAGGTCATTTTTATGTAGTGTTGCATGTGTAGCACATGAAAATGGGTGTGCTTTGATTGCACAATGGAGGCAGACATCTAGAATTCTTTTACCCATCTGCTCTGGCATCTGCAAAATAATGGGGTCAGGTGAGGTGCATGGGTCCAGTTGAGTCTGATGTGTGTTTATTATGACCGAGATGGCAGTCTCTATCTCCAAAATGGATGAAGCTATGTCTGTTCAAGCTGGATCAGGTTGATGAGAATTCAAAATGAAACTTCAGGAAGATGCTGTGGTCTTTATTCATCATGCCAGAATGATGTGATGCTAAGAAGAAGATTATGAGGACCCTAGCAATGTTTGAATTTTTCCCCTCTCTTAGGACATAATTAATTAGCATTGTTCAAAGAGGAAAATTGTTGGGTTTTTTTAGATTAAGAGAGAAGAGTGTTTCTGAACCTTAGCAACTTTAAGTTGTGTGGACTTCATATCCCAGAATTCTGGGAGATGAAGTCCGTATATCTTAACATTGCCAAGGTTGGGAAACCCTGGAATAGAGAGTAAGCTATAATAATCTTCCTTTATAATTTCTATTTTGGATAGGCTTTTTTTTCATTTGAAATAGGTGCTCCTCAGGATATGTTACGGTGAACCAAGCATTTCTTTCTGGGCAATTCCCCACTTACATCTAATGATGGCACAAATGTGCACTAGCCACCTCTTTTTTGCCATGGCCTACTGATTGCTTTTATCTCATCCCCACTTATGACTGAGACAGGCTTAAGTTGTCTTTATTTGTGCTGGTATTATGATAGTGTTTTCCCTTTATCAGACATTATCCAAGATATATAAAATCTATTAAGTTTTGTCACTCATCACTTTGGCAGGAAGTCAGGTGACTGCGGTGACTTGAAACAAAGGCAATAGGAACGGGGTAAGGATTGGCAATGGGATGGGAAATTCCATGCTAGTATAGTTTTTGACTGACTCAGCGACAGCCCTCACAGAATCATAAAATTAAAGAGTTGGAAGGATCTTGGAGATCATCTAGTCTATCCAATGCAGGAATCCTCTACTTTAGCATCCCCGATAATTCTCTTTTTAAATGCTTCCAGCAAAGGACAAATTCATCACCTCCCGAGGCAGTCTGTTCTACTGCTGAACAGCTCTTAACTATTACAAAATTGTTTTTGATGTCCAGCCAAATTTCTTCTTGTTTTTGTCTTCTGGAACAACATTAAATAATTCTGGTCCACAGTAAGATCCTGGGGATTCCTGTGGAATGACCTTTTCCAAATGTTTGCACAGCCTTACTTTCCCAGCCATTTGGAATCTTTTTCACTAACCAGTTTCACTTTTGCCTCCTTGAGTTATTTGTAAAAATAATATAGGTGGGATATAAATAAAATAAAAAATAAATTAAATTGATAACATATTTCTGTCTCTACACTATAGTAAGTTCTGAGACTTTGAATGTTTTTTTAAAGGAAATATTTCAATTGCAGACTAAAGCAGTTGTTAATAAAGGTGGGATAGAAATCAAATCAATCAATCAATGAATGAGCTTTTTTTTTTTTTTTAAAAAAGAAGTCTGTATTGTCTTTTAGATAACCTTCCAAGAGCAGCACACAATGACCTTAATAGGAGAACACATGGCTAGAAATTCCCATAATGCAGTCTTTTTTAATCAGAACAATACAACTGATTTTTGTTTGTGTTTTACAAATATTTTGACAAGACCAACTTTCCTTTTTTTGAGTAATTGTAATGAAAGACAATAATTCCCTCTAACTATTTCAGTTCAATGAATCTCACAAAATAATTTTATACTTTTGCTGCCAGACACATGTTTGGCAATACTATAGAAACAGAAATTGCTGAAAAATGACTACTACTTGGGATATTCAAAACCTTAGATTAATAATAGGTAAATTCATTTATCTATTATTGTCTCTCAAGCAGATGTTTGGAATTCTTCTTTGATTTGAAAGTAAAATATAATTAGCTTTGTGGAGTACTTAAGCAGAAAAATCATTCAAATAAGCTCAGGTCTGTTTTTTACATACACAGGGCTTACATACATACATACACAGGGCTTTTTTTCTCATAGAACGCCCAGAACGGAGTTCCGGCACCTTTTTTGGATGGAACCTTGTAGGGTAGGCAAGGCGGGTTGTATGACGTGTGTGAGTTCCGGCACCTTTTTTTTTATATATAGAAAAAAAGCACTGTACATACATACATACATACATACATAGAGCATTATTCTATGTTATTTACACAACAAATGCATGAGATGGATGAAGATAAGAAATGATTATGATGCAATACTAATGGGATAGCCTGATGTCTGAGCAGAAGGCTAGGCTGGAAAATCAGAAAAATGTTTCTTTAAAAAGCAATGGGAAAGTAGTTTCATACATATACCAAGAAAATTACCATGACATATCCATTGTAGGAAGTGAACACATCTACAGGAAGTCTTTATCTTTAAACTTGCAACATCATAATAAATCTATGGCTCTCTTCACATAACATGCAATTAAAGCCAAGCAAAAGACAATGTGATTTATTGTGTTATGCAAATCCACCTAATCTGTTGTGTGAACACTACCTACAAGTCAACAGCAACATATTATATTAGACAAACCATGCTTTGTTTCCATTACGGTTCATTAGACCACTTATTAATAATCATACCATCCGCACAACTCCAAAATATGTGTTCTCCCTGTCATGTCACCCAGCTGCTTGCCACATTGTATATTGTATCTAATGTTGCTATCTATTTTGACTCCTTGAAATAATTTCTTAGGATTATTTGTATACATCTATTTGTTAAATAGTGAGCAGTGAGATGTCCAAGATTTTATTTTATTTTGTGTATATAAGATGTAAAGGGGTGATGGTGAAAAAATTGACAACTGTGGCAATTGTGCATGCACAGTGGTCTGAGCAAGCTCTCAAAATGACAAACAGAAGAATGTTTAATTTTTAATAATTAATACCACCCCCTGCAGAAAGTCTGGTCAGTTAGACATCCTAATTTCAGTAACATCATTGATTTGCTATATGGTATCATCTGTTCCTTTTTATTATTTATTGCATTTAAATAAATCACTGTGTGTGACTGATAACTAGGTAATATCACCAGAGATGGGAGGATTAGGAGACATTTAAGTGCAAAACAGAAATGTCAAATTTTAGTCAAGATCTATTGTGTACCTTGTTAGGAACAAAAATGAAAAATTGCACTGCACAAAATACGGCAGGTGGTTTTCCATCAGATTTTGAGAAGATTGGTTTGGAGGGCAGCTGCAGTCCAATATTTCATTTCTACATTGACATTGTCACAAGAAATCTTTCCAATGCATTTAAGATTAAGCCCTGTTAGTCTTGACTTGCCTTGTTTCATAATTCGATTTGCCAGTTTATCCTCCATTTTTCAATGAAAAGCTACTCTTCTCCCTGAGTTTTAGCAACTTGCCTTGGTTTTCCTTACCCAAAATAAAATTAAATATCATTAAAAATAAAATCAATAATAGTATAATACATATGAAATATTTTATAGCATAGTTATATACTGCATAAAGCTTAACATAAAATAAAGTTTCCTTGACAAAATTAGCTGCCTCATTGCTAATTTCCAATGATCAAAAATTATAACACAGTACAAATCTTCAGGGGACTCACCAGTTATTATTATTCCCTGTGAAAGATGTCCATTTTTCCTCCACTACTTGCACTTCTCTACTCATTTACCCATTCATATTAGGATGTGTCCTTTGAATCTTATGTCTTGAAAGCTCCTTTCTGTTCTTCCTGGATAAGAATCTTAAAGGGGGAAGTGAAAAGTCATCTAAAAACCTACTCATTGTATTTTGGGCACCAATTGTCGTAATGGTTGAAAATAAAAGTAATAACTGGTCTGTATATGCCAGTCATAGAAGAATTGATTTTATTCCCAGACCCAGAGTAGGCAAAGTTGACAGTCAGTGAGTTTGTGTGTCTGTGCATGAGTGTGTGTGCAAGCAGTGCTTTTTTTCTAAAAAAAAAAAAAAAGGTGCTGGAACTCACACAAGTCATACAACCCGCCTTGCCTACCCTACAAGGTTCCATCCAAAAAAGGTGCTGGAACTCCATTCTGGGCGTTCTATGAGAAAAAAAGCCCTGTGTTCAAGTATGTTGTAAGAATCTTGTTCTGGAATTCCATGCATGTCTGCTCCAAAGATAAACAGTGAGCAAACTTGTCAATAATGACTGATCAACTTTCTTCACTTCTAATGTCAGTTGTTTAACATGTTTTATTTGAGCCCGTATTTGCCTGTATATCTGGCACTATTAAACAGAGAATTTCTTAATGAGCTTTGCCTGTTCACAAAGTTTCAACCATTATCTTCAGAGGAGGGAAAAGGTCAGCAGATTATATCTGCATTCACCCATAATTTATACAACTGTGTTTAGACTAGTAATCTCACAAAAATTCATTTTGTTTTTAAAAAAATATTCCACACTAAAACAGCACTGTGCCAGGATTACAAAGTTAGCCATACGGCTGGGAATTCTGGGAGCTGAAGTCGTAACACATTTGGAAGATAGCAAATTTACATATCAACAATACCTGCCATTGTAGGAGGGGAGGTGTGTTAATTATGATGTCAAAAAGAAAAATCAGGGATCTGATAATACTTGTTCTGATTTTATTAAAAGGTGTAACTTTGGGGCTGACATGAACTGCAGTTCACAAAAGCATACCTCTTTTTAATAAAATACATTAGTTAGAACCCTGGTAGGCTTTTTTGTTTGCTTGCTATCTGCCATGGATCTGAAGGCATGGGTGTTCTCAGGGGAGGATCAAGATGGCTGATATACTATCTTAATCAAAACCATGTCCCTTTTATACATGAATGTCAAGCGGTTGGATTTTGTTCATAGACCACCATCTTGCAGATTTTGACTGCCTTGTAGACCCTGCTGCCTTGTAGACCCTGCTGCCTAAAGATAGAAGTCCTTTACATACTATTCTTTTGATCTTCTTTTATGCTGTTTTTATCTATTTTCCAAAATTTATCTTCCTTGGGCAGGAAGTTGGACTAGAGCAGTGATGGCGAACCTTTTAGAGACTGAGTGCCCAAACTGCAACCCAAAACCCACTTATTTATCGCCAGGTGCCAGGTGGGCATGGCCCACTGGGTGGGCGTGGCTGTGGTGGTCATGGCAGATTGGGTGGGAGTGGCCAAGATGGGCATGATCACCTCGATGTTGCTTGTGGGGAGGGACACCTGTGAGGGCCGGACAGGGTTGGGGGAAATCCAGGGGGTCTCTGCCAGGTGGGGCAGTGGGCAGGAGGCTCATCCTGTGGGGTGAGGCGAGGCGAGGCAAGGCGAGGCAGGGTGGGGGTGCCATTGTCACAAGGCAAGGTGTGGCAGGGGCAGGGGCGGCTGCTGCCTGACACCATCGACCTCTGCACACAGAGGCCAGCGAGCGCATGGGTGCTGGGATGCATCCGGCCATGTGGGACCTCGGCAAGTTAGTGGGCGGCTGGTTGAAGAGGGACGGTTGCCATCTCCAGGGCATGGCCTGTGTGCCCACAGAGTGCCATAGGTTCGCCACCACTGGACTAGATGATCTCCAAGGTCCCTTCCATCCCTATGATTCTACGATTCTAAACTGGCTACTGACATAGCTTCTTACTTAGAAGGTACCCCCTAAAATTTGTTCCTATCCATTTCGTGACACTATGGTGGTAGTTGACTGGAGAAGTGGGGAACCCAGTGTAGTATAATAGCTAAGGTTTTATATTAACACTAAAGGGACCCAAGTACTTGTTTATCCTCTGTTATAGAAACTCAGTAGGTGACTTTGGGCCAGTCACTTGCCCAATCCAACTTACCTAATGGCTGAAATTGGGGGCAGGGATAGGGAAGATAAAAGACTACATAGGTTGCCTTGAATTCCTGAACAAAAGAAATAGTATATAAATTTAACAAATAAGTAAATAAATAATAAGAGTATAATCAATCTAAGCAGAAAAGATGGTTATATACCTTCATTTTGGACATTTTACAAATATGTGGAGCCCCTCCCTTTCATCGCTGATAGTACAATCCTCAATATATTGCTTAAGAGGAAACACCATAGATTCAGTGAGGTGAGCTGCTAATTAGCTTGTATCAGCCATAGTTTTTCAAGTACAGAAAGTTCTGTTTTTTGTAACAGGAACTTTAATGTTAGTTTTTATAAATATTTGACTTTCCTGTCTAGAAAACAGTAATTGTTTTCCTCTGGAATCAAGACTCTTTCCCCCCGTAAGGGATATAGAGGACATCTCTTAGTCTGGAAAGTGTCATTTCTCAATATTGTTAGTATGAAATGTAAATAAGCCATCTTCTACTGGAACAGAGGGCTAGCCATGCCAGCCTGTGAAGCGACACAATTAGTCTTAAAAGACTAACAGTTTGAGGGGAATATAGGTCACTTCATTAGAGTCATGAAGTTGTGAGGTCAGGAGGGAACTGCTGGCCCTGCGCGACTCCCCCATCGCGCAGGCATGGCCCAACACGATTCTAAGGGCCGGCCTTGATGAAGGGGTCTGGAACCCCGAG
>NW_015387308.1:244633-259973 GCF_001527695.2 Protobothrops mucrosquamatus | reverse complement strand
CAGATTACCCCCCATCGACCTGTACGCTCCCACAGAGTGGGTCTCCTCAGGGTGCCGTCAGCCAGACAGTGCCGGCTGGTGACCCCAAGGGGGAGGGCCTTCTCTGTGGGAGCTCCCACCCTCTGGAATGAACTGCCCCCAGAGATCAGGGTGATCCCTGATCTCCCTTCCTTCCGCCGCGCCCTTAAGACATGGTTATCCCAGCTTGCGGGACTGGCCTAGGGGAAACTTTTAGAGGGGTTTTAATTATATTTTAATTAGATTAAATTTAAATATTTCTTTTTTAACTAATTTTTAAATTTGTAATGTTATTTGTGTATTTTTACCCGATTGTTAGCCGCCCTGAGTCCGCAAGGAGAAGGGCGGGATATAAATTTAATAAAATAAAATAAATAAATAAATAAATATACAACTATGTGCTTGGCAGGGATAAACAATGAAGCCAGAAGAAAATTAAATACTGAAAGTACAGATTGAGGCTACTGCATTATTAATAACTGCTATTCTCAAAACAGGTGTTGGTTTGAACCAGAGACCATGTTAATCACTGACAAACTAGACTTTTGTATGATTTTTTTTTAAAAAAACCCTTTTTCTGATTCACATGCACAATGAAGAGTTCTTGGATTGGACAGGAGAAATGTTTGTGGAAAGACAATGAATAAAAAAAACAGTCTGTCCCATAAAACTAGGCTGGTAGGAGGGGATACTTTCAATATGTAACAGAAAAGAAGTTCTCATTGGAAAGAAAAATTACAAGAAAGAAATCTAAAGACATCTCAAAGGCTCGTGTACATGATCTGTAGAATGAATGAGATCATTAATAGCAAACCTAATATGTATGAGAGTATTCCCAGGGGTAATAGAAATTTCATGAAAACTAATTTTCCAGGGTCACTCAGTAATAAGCAAAAATCAGGCAGAAGGAAATGTTTAAAATAACAGGAGCTTTTCATCTTCAAGAAGAAAGTGGGAAAGTGTGTCAGTAAGTATTACAGAATATAGATTTGCAATAGGGAAAAAATATTATAAATTTCATAGAGATAAGGAGTCTTGCTAAGAAAGATTCTTGAAAACACTTAATTAACTACGTTTTACTAGTTTGCATTTAATAATATACTTTACAGCATTAAGGAAATTGGTTAAAATGATGTTCATAATTTCAACTCCCTCTTCAATGTGATAGTTTTTATTCAAAATAAAACAATCTCTAAGCATTATACTGTATTGCACCCTGAATGAATCTGTATTCTATGTATACCTCTAGTTGGCTTACAAAGTAGTCTTAGATCAGAGATCCTAATCCATGCTTGGATTGTATTTGTTGTATATTAGCTAAAATGTCCCCATATTGTTCAGTGTTTTATTTTTCCATTAGCAGAGGTTGCTGATGTGGCATTGGTACAACTGAGGTTGGTTGTCTCAACTTGCATTTTTTTGTTTTGCCAAAACGCTTACACAAAAGCCTCGTTTGATTATGCTTCTTGGAGGAGGTCAATATTCATGGGTCCTTCTATGAATGTCCATGCATATGGAAGATTGCAATTTGGCATGTAAGAGGAATGTATAGTAAAGAAAAAGACTGAAGTATAAAAGTAAAGAAAAGACAAAAAATAAATTTCATTCCTATTTGAGGTCATAAGAGCACATAAACATTTAGCATTTAAGCTGATCCTTTCTTTCACTTACGGCAACTTAAGTCTAAAAGAAAAACCATAATTGTGTGCAAAGATTGCATGGCTATCATATTCACCTATTGGAGAATATTGCTGTGCTCTCATATATATATGAATACATGTGTGTGTGTGTGTGTTCCAGATATTTTACATATATTTTTATCTAAATGACATTAAACTATGCTCACACAACAGCCACATTTAAAATAAAAAAATCCTTTCTTGCCAGTTCTTTTACACTCAATTAACCTCTTGTTCTTTTCTTCTTCATTAGTGCTAAGAGCTTTACCTAGTATGAAAAAGGTTACTGATTTGAAACCCAAAAGGTTTTTAAATTAGTATTCTTTTTCCTTCACTTTGAAACTCTTGTACTTCAAGGGAATTGAAAAGTTAATGGAACAATGGAACCTTCTTTGTTAAGTCCTCAGCTACCTAAGAAAAGCAAACTAACCAAGCGAAACAAAATAGTAATTTTAAAAAAGCACTGTTTATTCCCTAAGGAAGTAGCATTGTATGTATGTATGTATGTATGTATGTATATTATTTGATCACCGAGAAGCCATTTAGTTATAAGAAATTTGAAAAAGGAAAAGTATATGAAATTTAAATGATACAAGGGATTTACTTTGTTTACTTTACAGGATATGTCCTTCTTGTAAGGGGGGGCGGATGTCAACGCTGCAAATACTGTATATTCT
Organism: Protobothrops mucrosquamatus; assembly: GCF_001527695.2. Lineage (NCBI taxonomy): Eukaryota > Metazoa > Chordata > Lepidosauria > Squamata > Viperidae > Protobothrops > Protobothrops mucrosquamatus. The sequence continues at coordinate 257,599 of NW_015387308.1, read as the reverse complement.
TGCTTTGACAATATGCAGAACTGTCTGGTATTTTTAGGGTTAATGCAGAGCAGAAGAGGGTGGGGGGGAAAGCCCAGGAAAGAAAGAGGAAGGAAACCTTTGACCTTCACACTAATTGGATAACGTGATATATGACAGCTAATTTAGGGAGGGAACATGCTGATAATTTAACTGCTCAGAGGAAATGAATTTCAGATCTTAGCATCAACTCGTTATGCCTGTGCCAACATTTTGTAACAATAAATTACTTTTAGGAAAATCAATGCCTGGAAGTTCTTTTAAGTGTTTCATTAGCCAGAACCATAACAACGTACAGCAAATAAAATTTCTCTTAGACCTTTTACAGGATTAGATGGTCATGAATTCTGGAAGTTTTCCGTCTCCCTTGGTAGTCAGCAAGATTCAAGCAAGATTTTCCTATGTACATTCAATATACTTCAACATTTTAAATACCTGATACTTGTTACTTGCTTAGTTTTTCTTCAATGAAATAAGAAACATACTGAGACATATTACAGATAGTCCTTGTTTAACAACCATGATTGGGACCTGCAACCCTGTTGCAAAGTGATGCTGTTGTTTAACATCAAGTGACCACTGCAAGCTTACATTCACCGCAGTCATTAAATAAGAAGTCAAGTGACCACAACTTTTACTTCCAGCTTCTTCACTGACTTTGCTTGTCAACAGCTGGTTGTACAGTGGGCAAATGGCAATCATGTGACTATGGGATGCTGTGATATATATTTGAACAGGAAGTTAGAGAGAATGTAAATATAAGAGACACAATCCAACCCCCCCAGGTGATTATGTGTTCAAATAAAGAATATATATATAAATAATATACAAAGATTATGCTTTGTTGAAAGTTCTACTTGAATTTACAATATGGGGAAGCACTGCATGCCAAACATGTTCATACATTTTTAGAGGAAGGGATAAAAGCAGAAAAAAAAACTTTTTGCTATCTGTAATAAGGCCGAATAAGCATTTCAACTGTATGAATTACATCTCAAAACAGCAAGCAGTTTGCTATAATTTATCGAAAATATGTTTAGAGCAATTTAAAAGTGAAGATCCTGTTGCCCAGGTTTAATAATTATAAAGTAGATTGATTTAAAAAAAGAAACTTAGAATAAGTCAATCAATAATTCTGAAATTCTTTTGGAGCTTAAGTGCTCCAAATTTCAAAAACAAGATGCTGCACATTAAAAGCAATATTTGAAATTTTCCACTTTTTCATAGTTTTGTTCATGCTGTTTAAGATGTCCTTTTCCAACATGGTGCTTTCAATCGGCCTCTGTAGTCTATCACAGAGGTCCCCAACCTTTTGGGCACCAGGGACCAGTTCTGTGGAGATAGGTTTTTCCGCAGACCGGAGGGTGCATGGTTTTGTGTGCTGCCTGCATCTTGTGGATGGGACTTTGCTTGTTTGTGCAAACTGGTTGCTGGCATGCTGTGGCCTGGTACTGGTCCACAGACCGTGGGTTGGAGACCCCTGGTCTACCATATATGAAGGGTATCAAATTGGAAAAGGATGGTTTGATGTTGCAATTGTTATCCTTGTGTTGATCTTAAACACCCATGTTTTAATTAGTAGCAAACAGCCATTGCTAAAGTAATCCATCATAGTTTGTAACTTCAGAGTAAACATCTTTGCTCCTGAAATTAAATAGCACATGGGAACCTTTCACAAATTTGATTTGTGCAATGCATGGATTTTGTTCATGTGGAATAAACTGTGAAAGACTGCTATTTTTAGTTTCATGGCACTTTTCTGGCCAGTTTTAGCTTTGACATTTGCAATTCAGAGTGATTTAAGCCAAAATGGAAAATTTCTAATACTCATTTCCACTTTCCAGGATCTCCAAATTGAGTTTGGATGTAAAAACTGCTTCCTTGTTTACTATTTCTTGTTTAACCAAAAGCTGTTGTTTCCTCTGCAGTTTAACTAGCATTTGGCACCAGCACATCCCTACATATTTTCAAAAAACAAGTAAAACACATGTCCTTCAGTTGCATGTCTTTGATCCTTTACCCATTGTGAGATGGTAGAAAATAATATCTACATAAAATTTGCAGCTCCCCATCACTGATTCCTATCCTGTCTCTGTTGCACAGGAATGCCAGGTGGGGCTGTCCTACTCTTTACCAACATCATTTATGATGCGAAAAGTGATCAGGGTTTGATTTTGCTGTAGTCCTTGTTTAGCACTGCACCAATTGGAAGGAAAAACATTATTATTTGTTAAATTTATTAAACCCATCTCGCTGTGAGGCTACTGTAGGTGGCCAATTCCATGCTGTAATTCAGTAGGAATGGAAAGATATAGGATCTGACAAAAATGGCACTACTTAGGCTTCCCTCAATTGTTCTCTGTGCCTCTCCTTTTACACTCCTTCTGTTACAACACAAGTTGACTAAAGTGTAAAAAACACACACAGGAATCGCAAGGAGAGAGTCAAGTCATTGGCAGAGATTTTCAAGGGAGAGCACTTCTGGCTACTACATAGTCAGAAGAAAGGCACCAGATCACAATGCAGCATCCTTCCAGGGTAATCCTGTGGGGTAAGGTAATGGTTTCTCCCAGAAATGACTGCACTTTTTAGATTTCTTTTTAAAAGTGCAGTCATTTATGGGAGGAAACATTACCTTGCTCCACACAATTACCCTGAAAGGATGCTGCATTGTGATCTGGTGTCTTTCTTCTGGCAACTGTAGTACTGTGGAAACCGTGTGGAGAAGGACACTTAAAAGGCTGGGGCAGTAAAACAATGAACAATCTATTGTTCTGTTCAGTGCTGCAGGAGGAGGAGGAAAGCTAAACTCCCTTGCAATCCTTTTTTTTTTTTTTTAAATACACTGTAGTGTATTTGTATTGCTGGCAAAAAAATGATCAGCTCCAACAAAGATATCTCTCTTTTAACCTTAGCTGCTGCACTTAAAAAAACAAAACCTAAAATTACTGCCTAGATAGAAATCAAGAACCTTTATTGTTTCCTATACAGCAGAGACATATAATCTGAGACTAGAAAAGTATGATTTGTACCCCAAAGTCTTCAGTACACGCCCCAGCAACTCTGCTAAAGTTGTTACTGAATTCTGGTTTTTAATATGAAAGAAGAAGAAAATTAAGTGTGGTGTACCAGTAGGGTCCATCGCTGTAAGGTTATTTTACAGGAAAAATTGAGCAGGGACTATTTCCACTTCGAGCTCCTGGCAGAAAATGGTTTGATTACAAATATTCACTTGTAAAGCTAATCAATTAAAATTATGATTGGCATTTATTTTTATTTATATTAACTTAATTTCATTTATTTTCTTGGCGGCACTTAATTGCTCCCTTTTTCATATTAGATAAGCTGTATGAATTGAGGCAGGCTCCTTAAATGTTGAAATGTAGAACATTTTTCCTAGAATAGATGTCTCTCAAGGGGCAAAACAGAAATCCCTAATTTTAGTTTTTCTCCTGAGCAACTGGTTTTGTTACTCATAACTGATACTGTACTGGCCACGTTACTATATATATTTAGGTATATCAAATCTCCTTATGAGCAGAAATAATTAACTTGCTGCATTAAGAGCAATCTGAAATTACGAAAATTAGATCACTGATATAAATGATAAAACCCTAGCAATGGGATACAGTAACTCTATATTTATGCCAATGCCAATGAAAATGGGCTAGGACAAGTTATAATAGGATAAGCCAACCTTCTAAGAGCTGCCTTTTTTCTAAACAACATTCCTAATTTGTTTTACATTTTGGTCTATTTTTGTCTCATGTCTGAAATATGTAAAATAGCCTGGTAATCCATTCAAGATTTGTATACAGGATGTATGAGTTAAACAGATATTACCCAGAGCAGAACAAAGTTTAGAAGAAACAGCATGTCATTTCCTTTGAAGCAGCACCACTGGGGACTGATGGTACTGGCTGTGTATATATTTACATAAAAGCAAGTGAAACATGTTGGGAATCAGTGTCCTGTGGAAAACAGGCTGCACAGACACAGACTAACCCTACATCAAGTTTCCAAAGAATAGATGCCCATCTCAGGTGCCTTTTGCCAACTCGTATTAACATTTCTCTACCATCTTCAATCTGCCATATTTTCTGCCATTGCCAACTGTAATGGTATGTGGGAATGGGAGACAGAAGCTTAGGTAACAGTCTGATAAAAGAAATTTGGGTGGAAAGGACAAAGGTGGCAAAATATCTCAGAAGAATTCTGAGAATAAAAGTGAAGGATGGGGAGATACTTTTAGACATGCAAGACTCTGTTAATATAACCTCACCATAAAGATAGAGCTAAGAGCTGTGGTCGTGCAGTGGTTAGAATGCAGTACTGCAGGCTAATTCTGATGACTGCCAGCAGTTCGATTCTCACTGGCTCAAAGTTGACTCAGCCTTCCATCCTTCTGAGGTTGGTAAAATGAGGACCCAGATTGTTGGGGACAATATGCTGACTCTGTAGACCCCTTAGAGAGGGCTGTAAAGCACTATGAAGTGGTATATAAGTCTAAGTGCTGTTACTATTGCTAGAACTCCTGATTGTGCTTCTTGCAAGGTTAACACCAACCAACAGAACAGTCATTGGATCTAACCTTTAAAGCTTTTTATGGTGCAATAGCAGGACACATTAGCCAATGTCCTTTCAAAACTGAATCTGCCATCAAGAAATGGGCTGTTTCTGGTTCCACAGCCTCACAACAGTTCAAAGAGAGAGGGTTAGGTGAAAAGCATCCCCAGTGGTGGCCTCCAATTTTAGGGAATACTTCTGGAAATACAGATCATCCCTGTTTTTTTGCATTTCACAAACTGACCAGAGTGGTGTGCTTTTTCTGGGTATTTGGCCTTTAGATTAGTTTAATGAGCACTTTTGGGAGGATTTAATTCTTTTGATGATATTTTAATTATTTATGCTGGATGCCACAGTTTGTTTTTCTGTTTTTGCCTCTGTTACATCCCATCCCAGCTCCCTTTAGATTGGGGTATGTTGTAAATTCAGTCAGTCCCCAGATAATTGTTAGAGAAGCCTTTCCATTATCTAATTCAAATGAGGTGGGGGTTTTTTTTTTGTTGTTGTTGTTAACTCTGACTCTTTGTGACTCGGGGATGGACACAGATTTGCTAGAATTTTCTGTCAGTAGCTGCTTTTTTAGATTCTTGAAAGCTCAAGCTCATATGTCAATCATAGCAACTAGAGCTGGATTTTTCCAGGATCAGAGCCTTTTTCAAATACTCCAGCTTTGGCATTATGGGCCCAAAATAGCCTCAATATTAGTTCTTCCAGTGCATTGTACTTGATTTATTTTATTTTCTTGCCTAAGGTACTCAAAGCTATTTCCCCAGTGCCACCATTCTAAGAAACTGATTTTTCTTCATTCAGCTTTTTTTGATGAACCAGCTTTCACAGATACATATTACAACTGGGAAGAACCTGACCTTGCAATATATAATGTTTGCTGGCAATGTATCTTTAAACTGTAAAACTTTACATTTACAATATATGACTAGATTTGTCATAGTTTTTCTATAAAGAAGTAATAAATTCTTTATTTTGTGGTTAACATCAACATTCCCTTGGACTTTTGAGTTCAGGAAGGGAAAGTTGACTTCCATTATTTCATTACCTAGTACTGAATTTTCTCTAGGTAGGTAATTTGTTTTAATTTCTTTGATCGTTGTGAGCCACCCAGAATTGCTGAGAGTTAGACAGCATACAAGTGATGATTATGAAGATGATGATAATGATGATAAAATCTTAAGTCTTCTTTTTCATGTGTTTTTACATTATTGAAAACAATACTGAGATAACATTATCAAATGCCAAAGGAAAGAGCTGAGAATTCTGGCTTGCTCAGCTTTGCATTTCAGCAAATGGAACTCAACTTTTCTTTCAAATTTCATTTTTTTTTCTTTCCAAGAAGGATGTTGGAGTTAATTGGGGACAAATGAGAATGAACAAGCTGAAGTCTAATCCAGAGAAGATATAGGATCAACACCACTTTACCATATTGGTCTCAGAGGAAATTAACTGCCCTCTTTGCATCAAGTACATCATCTCTGCAGATGGTAATACAGTATTGATCAAGATTTTTTTCAATTCATTTACCAGCTAAGACTGTACTATAAAGCATTAATTTGGTTTTAATTATCTTTGCTTTAATAACAACCAAGCCATAATATTAATATGTGGGGGCTCAAGTTGGTCAGATCGTGTACATTTTACTGTAAATTTGCACTAGTTGCCAGTGCAATTCTGAACTCAGTTTAAAGTAATGGCATTGGTTTTTAAAGTCTTAGTTTGGATCCTAGTTATTTGGATCCAATGCATTTTATATTTTGAAGCCTTATTGTCTTTAAGACAGAAGAAGCAATCAAGATGGCGAGCATGAATAGGTATTTTCAACAGTGTCTCTCTGATTATGGAACTGCTTCAGTTTATACTCACTGAACTCATCATTACAGGATTTCAGGGAGACCCCCAATACCTAGCTCTTTATTTTGACTTACAACTCAGATAGGACTTTACTGAATTTAATGCTATCTGTTAACTTGGATTTTATCGTTCTTACATTTTTATTATCATTGTGATAATAAAGCCAATTTCTACAAATTCAAATGATTAATTAAAATGATAGACAGCTCATCTCTCCATACCTTTTTAATGTAAATGGTTTAAATTGATTCACAATTCAAGAAAAATTGCCTTGAGTTGAACGGAGGTCAACTTTATTCTGTAATGTCACATGTCTACATTTTCTCTTGTGACTCTTTGTAATATTTCCTTTCATTATTTTACATATTCCGTCACCACCATTGTCGCTATTCCAAACAACTGACACTTCTATTAACATTCTACACAGTAGGTTGCAGAATGAATTACAATTACTCATCATCTATTAAAAGGTTTTTACAACTCACAGTATCAGGACATGTCCATAACTCAAAGACAGGAAAAAGAAACAAAAAACCATAACAAACTGTTTTCACTCATTGTATAGGAATTAAATATTTAATTCTATTGCTGTGCATTGGAATCAGTTTTCATGCAACAAACAAATAATACTAATAAAACACACCGTTGCTTTTTCTTATAATTTCCCCTCTTTTTCAATTGTTACAGTGTATATGATCTCATGCAATGTGTGTCTATATGAAAATGGAATTGTTTATTACAATTATACATAATTGATAAAAAAAAAATCCAGACTATATTACAGAATAACAGAGTAACAGAGTTGGAAGGGACCTTGGAGGTCTTCTAGTCCAACCCCTTGCTCAAGCAGGTGACCCTATGCCATTCCAGACAAGTGGCTGTCCAGTTCCTTCTTGAAAACCTTCAGTGATGGCACACCCACAACTTCTGAAGGCAAGCTGTTCCATTGGTTAATTTTTCTCACTGTTAGTACAATGTATTTATTATACAATGTAATTATATTATACAATGTATTTATACAGTTCAATGTATTTATTTACTTATCAATCAATCAAATTTAAATGCCACCAATTTCATTTTGACTTCTTGTGGCTTACAACAGTTAAAATGCCTATAAAATGCATGACAGTATAAGTAACAAAACACCCACACCTACGGTAAGAAGTAAAACATTAAAGTATTCACTAACATGTTCATGGAAAGCAATCTAACAAAGAACACAAAACAGTATGATGCCCTACCATTATAGTTAACTAAAATATACCCCTAAATACAGCAACAATTTTATGCAATCAAACAAGTTAAACTTGCAAAATAGAAAGAAGTCCATAGGCTCTCCCATACAACTTGTCTTTCTTGCTTTCCAGAAGATGCTCACAGTGGGGGTTTACCAAATTCCAAAGGAAGCTGTGGGATAACTTTGATGCTACAGCAGAAAAAACATCATGTCCTAGCCTGATCTCTTTTATCTCAAGAAAATGTGGGATTAGCCAGAATTTCTCCCATAATTAATCCACCAATCAGTTCTAACTGGAACACAGCCTGCTTTCTACAGCAGAAAGACTGACCATTTGTTGAAGTCATGTCTCCATTTCACAACCAGCTTGCTGTTGAGCTGGACAAAAGCATTCTGGCATGAAAATAGTATTTTGTATTTTATGCTAGCACCAGACCTCCTTTGTTATGGATACTTAGTTTGTTGAGGACCTTTTTGGAAATTGATGATTTTTTTAAATTTGGCTGTGCCACACCTGGAATTATTAAGTTACAATCTATCCGCACTTGAAGGTCACAAGTTGCCAATATTTGAAAGTAGATGAAGTGTCAAACCAATGGGTTGCATTCTCTAACCCAGTATTTTTCAGCCTTGGCAACTTTAATATACCGTATGTGGACTCCAATTCAAAGAATTCCCCAGACAGCATGCTTTAAGATGTGTGGATTTCAGCTCTGCAACTGGGGAACTATGGGAGTTGAAGTCCACACATCTTAAAATTGCCAAGGTTGGGAAACATTGCTGTAATCCAAATCCCTATTGGAAGTATGCATAGTGCTTCACTGATTTATTATTTCCACTAGCTGCGTCTTTTCTCTATAGTGTTCTCTATGATCTATGTATTTTTTTAAAAAAATTGGAAGACAATAAAACTGGTCCCATTGTCTTGATAATCAGGACAAAGGATAAGGGAAGAACTAAGATATCCGTTGGGCTCTTTCACAGATAGTTGTCAAGGTCATAGCATCAGAAATGGTATCTCCAGCTCAAGGCAAGGGAAAGCCATAGCTGAGATGAGAATATGATTCCGGATTGAGGATCCAGAGTGAAGAAAGAATAGATCCTCATATCATATGGCAATAAATGTGGTTATAACTTCCTCGGTGGATGTAAAATTAACAGAAAAAACCCCAAGTTTATATGAAACATGGGAGAGACCTTGTAGGAGTTTACGTGCAAGGAAATGAAAAATTGAATGAGAGTCAATCAAGAAAAATATGAAATTGGAGAGATGGATGGAAACTAGAAAAAGTATACTTTAATGTGCACTAGAAAAATGCATCTGAACTACACCAGAACAAATATTTTGGTGCTTTGCTTCTAATCTTAAGTTATAGGAACATAATACTCATACTACACTTCTGAATTAGTTTTGCCATTGCAAAAGCCTCCAGTCAGTTCAAGCACCTAAACTAAACAAATACAGGTAGTCCTCCACTTAAGACCACAATTAAGCCCAGAATTTATGTTATTAAGTGAGACATTTGTTAAGTGAGATTTGCTCCATTTTAGGACCTTTCTTGCCACAGTTGTTAAGTGATTCATTGCAGCTGGTAGGTTGGTGACATGGTTGTTAAATGAATCTGACTTCCCCATTGGCTTTGCATGTCAGATCACATGACCCCAAGACACAGCAAATATAAACCGGTTGCCAAGGGTCTGAATTTTGATCATGTGACCACGGGGATGCTGCAACAGTGTGGAAAAACAGTCACAAGTCACTTTTTTCAGTGCCATTGTAACTCTGAATGGTCACTAAATGAACTCTTGTAAGTCGAGGACTACCTGTACCAAGTGATGAGCACTCAATGGCCCTATCCGGGTCAGAGCCTCTGTTTAAAAGCTGGAAAGAAAAAAGTCACAATTCCTTTCTGCAGAGGCAGAGTAGTCGTCTATTTCATGTCTAGACAACCTAGCGCAGGAGTAGGCAACCTTGGCTCTTTTATGACCCGTGGACTTCAACTCCCAGAATTCCTGGGCCAGCCATGCTGAGGGGAAAGGGAGAGGTTTCCAAGCTGAGCCATGCTGGCTCAGGAATACTGGGAGTTGAAGTCCACGAGTCATAAAAGAGCCAAGGTTGCCTACCTCTGACCTAGCGGTATCAGGACAATGCACTTAATAGTTGCGTGTGGGGGGGGGGTGTATGGGTATGGGGGGGGCATAAGTTGCCCCATTAAAACTACTGCACTCTTGAAATGTCTATGCGTGTGAAATATTAGAGGGGGGTAAAGAGTGATTCTTCATAACTTTCTACAAAAACTACTCGACGAGGCAGAACAGGTGAGAATAAGCCAAGTCCCCCTGTAACGTGGCGGTCGGAGAGAGCCTGTGAAGACGGGACCCGAGGAAAGAGGCATAAAGGCCATCAATCTACCGCTCGCCTTCGGGCGGGCGAAGCGCGGGCGGGGGGGCGAGGATAAGCGAAAGGCGAGAGCGTGCGTAGCGCGGTCTCTCCAAGCGGCGTAGTCGGGCGCTTGGGCGCGCGTTTAGCACCGCGTCTCGCCTTTGAGATCCCTCCACTTGAGCTCAGGCGCCTCCTTGTCCTGAGGCGGACGCGGAGTCCCGGTCAGAGCCTCACTCGAGCGGAGACGCTCTGGGGCGCAGCTACTCCTCGCTGCTCCGGCTAAAGCGGGCACCATGGACCATGGCCCCAAAGAAGGGGACGCTGCCGGGCCGACCGCTGGCGATGCCGCGCGAGGAAATGCCGCCGCCACCACCACTGCCGCCTCCTCCTCCTCCGGCGGCGTGGTAGTGCAAGTGCGCGAGAAGAAGGGACCCTTGCGCGCCGCCATCCCCTACATGCCGTTCCCTGTAGCCGTCCTCTGTTTGTTCCTCAACACCTTCGTACCTGGACTAGGTAAGCCGCCCCTGCCCTTCACACTTGCGTGCCCGCTAGGCGGCGCTCGCGTGACTCCACCTGCAAGGAAAAAAAAACAAAACAAAACTAGGCGGGAACCGGGACGTACCCAAAGCCAGCGGAATTCCTCTGTTAAGCGAGACGCGGCTAACTGCCCAGGTGCGAAGGTGTAACCTGGCGAGGCTGCTGGGCGTTTTGAACTAGTGGGGAGCTGCCACTTTAAGGCAGACGCCTTGGCTGTCGCTCTCGGGCGGCTACTTTATATTTCGCCGTTACTTGGGAGGTGGGAAAGCGGGTCTATTCTGTTATAAGCGTTCAGTTGCAAACAAGTCAAGCTGCCTATGGGGCTAGTGCGAGCAAGTCGCGTGGAGAAGAGAAAAGTCCTTACAACACGTTTGGCGATTGTAATTCTTCTCTATAGTAGTTTCACTGAAGGGAGTAGAGTGGCGAGCCTGCACTCCCTGACGTTGGATTTCTTATAGGGGAAAGCAGGGGTTTCTGTGGGACCAGGACGAGTGTTCATATAGTATACAATCCAGCACTGCCTTTTTCTTTGGCAGTTAGCCAAATATAGAAGCAGAGCCTAAAAGCATTTTTTAATTGATGTTGGTAGAGCTGTATCCCCCATTTGATGATCCAAAGTTCTGGAGCTGAGAACTATATTCATTTTTTATCCTCTGTGAATTTCTTTCAACTACTGTTAAAAATAGCACTAATTTAAGCTAGTAACTGTTGCTAAGTACTGGGGTTTTGAATTTTGTAAACCAATTTCGGTGTTGTTTATCCTGAATTCATTGTGATGTTTTAGAACGGAGCCAGGAGAAGTCTGTTCACGGAGTAATTAATTCAGAATCCCACATAAAAGCTTTGCACTTCTCAAGTTCTGACATTCTTGTTAGGACAGGAACTAAATGTGGGGAAGGAAGCGTAAGCATCTTTTGCTTTAATTGTATGAACATATGTAGAAGCATAATATACGCATTCCTTTTTAAAGTTGTTGAGGTTTATCTACTGCAGCCACCACAAAAAAACATTTTTGGTTTACATTATTGGCTTTTCCCGCAATTCTCTACAAAATTTCCATTTGGTGGAAATACGAAACTCTTTCACATGATGAATCGGGTCCATCTCAAGTGGAAAAGGAGAGGTGAAAATGCTCTTGCATGGCCATTAGAATGGGAATATTTAGAGAAAAAAAGTCAACTTCCAGAATCAGAAGTCAGTTTTATTAGAAATAAGATTACTGAAAAAAGCTTCATGTCATTTCATAGCTGAATTATACCTCTTCTGATAGGAAGATTCAGAGAAGCAAAAATCCCATCTGTTGTATTTCTCCTTGTTGTATCTGATATGGCAACCTGTCAAAAAGATGAGTTATTTTCTTCTTCTAGCTATATTGACTACTCATGAGAGGAATTTCTCTTTGTATTGCCTTTGAGAAATGTTAAATTTTGCAATTATTTAAACTTGTAATGTTAATGTAGCCAGGATAGAACTAGAGGCTATTTGCAAAAAAACCAGAAGAGGAATTGTGATAATATATTTTTTAATATGAAGAAATACTATGGAAAATGCTAGCAATTGTGTGTGGTTGGCAAAATTCCTTTTGAGTACAAAATAACTGGGTAATGTGTCTTTGAGCAGCACTGAGTGAGATAAGACTTTACATATGCTGACATTGTTAAAATAGCATGCTGTTTAATCCTCCTGTAAATATATTAAAAGCCAAAGGATATTGCCATGGAATGGCTCTAAATGTTCTTTTGCATGGTGCAATATTACACCAGCACATTGCTGATAATAATTCAAGCAAATAGTTGTTATATTTTAATTAAGTCTTAACTTTATGAAATGCCAATCAGCATAAATAAGTTTCCTAAATTTTGCGCCCCTTCTTGATAAGGGGCTGGTGCAATTTAAGACCACCCTCATATATCTCCATGATGTATGGCATATATTCCAAAGGAAATACTGTGAAGAATATTTTGTAGTGTTTCCTCTGGAGTTGCATTATAGACTGTTTTCCATAAATGAGATCTATCTTTTCTTAACTGCTGGGACTTCAACTTTCCTCTTGTATTATAATTGGATCATAGAAAACCAGACTGTGCCCCAGCTAACAAATCTACCAGTTAAAGCTCTGCATTTGAGAAGGGGAGCCAAGTGATGTAGGAAGGCCATGTGGCAGAGAGGCTATTTCCCAAATGATATCTGCAGAAAACCTAAGTGACCGAGCTGTGATGGGGGTTGTGGAGGAGGATGTGAGATCCAGTAGGATGGGAAGCAGGCCCAAAGCCTGCAGGGATCTGAAAGGGAGGGATGTGGGAGGAAGATAATAATAATAATAATAATAATAATAATAATAATAATAATAATAATAATAATA
>NW_015387308.1:239762-244603 GCF_001527695.2 Protobothrops mucrosquamatus | reverse complement strand
GGCAGGTTGTTCCACTGGTTAATTGTTCTCACTGTCAGGAAGTTTCTCCTTAGTTCTAGATTGCTTCTCTCCTTGATTAGTTTCCACCCGTTGCTTCTTGTCCTGCCTTCAGGCGCTTTGGAGAATAGCTTGACTCCCTCTTCTTTATGGCAACCCCTGAGATATTGGAACACTGCTATCATGTCCCCCCTCGTCCTTCACTTCATTAAACTAGACATACCCAATTCCAGCAGCCGTTCCTTATATGCTTTAGCTTCCAGTCCCCTAATCCCTGCAGTTGACCGTAAGAGTAGGTGGCTTGCCAAGCACCTGAATTTTGTTCATGTGACCATGGGGGTGCTTCAGCGGCCATAAATTCAGCAGGGGCTCATAAGTCCCTTAATTCAGCACCATTGTAATTTCAAATGGTCACTGGACGAAGGGACTACCTACCTGTAAGGCATGACATCACACACAGACTTGATTATCAGATTCCGCAGTAGGTACAATGATACACCTGATTTCTTCTTCAAATGAAGTGATTATCACTTTTATTACACACAAACATATAGCTTTGGATCATTTTCTTCAATAAATCAATGAACAAGTATAATGTTTTTGCAGGATTATTGGCTGAGCCCCAAGTTGTGCTGCTACACATTGGGGCAAATTCTGTCTGAGCTGTCGGGTTAGTTGTTATTATGGCATTGTACAAATTGGTCATCTGTGCATCCGCTTGCTGCTGGTGTTGCAACAATGCTACTGCCAGATGCTCAGCAGATAGTGGAGTTCCTTGGAAATTGGAAGCCATTCCTGAAATTCTTCTCTTTGGAAGAGAGTAGGAAACTTGCAAAATTGATGTTGATTTCATGAGATAAACCAGATAATCATGATCAGATTACCTACTTCTACTTTATTGTAAAGCTATATTGACAAAATCTTTCAACTGAAAATATATTCAAAATAATGTATGAATGTGAATATTTTTTATCATTTCAGCAAGGATTTTTAAGTTGCTAATTAAAAATTCTGGTATGATAGCTTTATTAAAAATACATCTTGAGCATCCTGAATGCTTAGTTCTGCAAATCATTTGTGCAATTTTTATCTGTTGATTGCAAAACTTGTACTATAATGCAATTGTGGGAAGAATCCAGAAAAAGAAATATTTTGGGAAATATTAAAAAGGCAGAATATATTTCCTCAAAGGATTTTAAAGGCAGAAACCAACCCCCCCCCAATCTCTCTGCCCCAAACAGAAACCAGGTCTGCAGAAATGCAGATGTGATAATCTTGTCAGAAAGATCGGAGTCAGGAAGCTTGGATTAGAAAGAAAGATCCCTAGAGTCAACAATCCCTCACACCAAAAAATCCAACAGTCATCAGCCACACCCCCAGGGAAGCAGGATATGACCTTTGGGACATAATAGGGTTAACCCACCACCATCAGAATACCAGAAAGGCACACTCAGACTCAGGTCAAAGTTCATGCCACAGGAACAACTCCAAACAAAAGCTCAAGAAGGTATAAAAAAACCCACTCCCTACTACATGTGGTCAGTTTTTCCAGAGCCATCTTTCTGTCTGGTTCTCCTCTTCAATAAACTACAACCTTCTTTCTAAAGTAGTCTCCATGTTTGTTTATTCCCGGCTTGGACTGGACCCTGATGAAGATTTTCTTTTCAACACAATTATTACTAGAACAAGAGGATTTTTTTTTTCAAACTGGCACTAAGTGGCATGTATTAATAGTTGCACAATTGTATTTGTGATGGCATTAAAATCTCTCATGAATAATTTATTTGTATAATAAAACTGTATGTTTAAGATAACTATTACAGCCATTAATGATTATTTAAATGTAACAAGTATAAATTACATTTCATCTGAATCTGATAAATGAGTCCTGTAGTGGAATCTGGAGCTGAAGTGAGGGGAGAAGTTAGGAGACTGATTAGCCTGGAAATGTGGAGGGGGTGGAGCAGCGGAAAGCACACCCTCCCTTAAACTTGCAGTGTTTATCTAGTAGTTTATCTAGTCAGTGCATGAATCTGGCAAGATTCCTGTTAATAGGCAAGTGGCAAAAACATACCATTCTGACCAGCTACCTGTGTCATCCTTGTTCCTTGCATCTGACAGTTCAATAATATTTTATAACTGTAAAAATAAGAGTTTTTCTTGGACGTTTACAAACAAAATACAACAATAATTGTTAATTGCAGTTCTTGCCTAGGTTAAAAGTTAAAATAATTGTCCAAGATGTTATGCATAACATAAAAATACTTTAAAATGAGTATAACAAGTTATTTACTTGTTATTTATGCATAGTATGCATAACAGCATAAAATACTTTAAAATGAGTATAACAAGTTATTTACTTACAAGTAAGCATCCAATAGAGTCACATGCCTTGAATTAATCTTAAATGATTTTTAAAATAATTTAAATTTACGATGTGGCTGTCCTTTATTTTCTGCATACAGGGAAAGAGTGTTTAAGTGTATTTGTGAAAGAATATATTTTGCATAAATAGTTCCTGTTAATTTGCTATTTTTAAAATATTTCTGAGTTCATTCTTGTTGCCATGACAATTTCATTTTCATAAATACATTTTTGTGGTGTCTATGTCTGCTCCTATCTGACATTCTGGAAATTATATAAAATTGAAGAAAACAAATCAGTAATTTTGATATTAAACAGATAATGCTATCAATTTTGATTGGTTGTATATTTATTCATTTTATTGGGGTACTTTTACACTACTTTTTGACCCCAAAATACTCCTACAAAGTAGCACACAATTTAATATAATAAATAGTTCAAATGCCAAAATCAAATGACAATACTATAAAATTGAGACCAAAATAAAATGATTTACACATTTTTTTAAAACGAAAAGCAGGAAAAAAATCTTTACAGTTCATCTAATACTCGGAAAGAGACAAAATCAACTGCTACATAGAGTTTCTCAATCAGTTTCATTGAAAATGCTCTTCACCACCAACCCCCATGCTATCAGAATCTTGCACAAGTTTTTCATGTATTAGAAAAAAATGATTGGGCTCTTGTACCCATGATAGGCTTTGTAAGAAGCTGAGTCTGTTTTAAAAAAAAAAACTAATAACAGAGAAGCCAAAAGGGATCTTTTTATAGATCTGCTAACACAGTGTCAATTTAGCAAGCTGCTAATAAACACAGAGTGGGGAGGGAACATTTCAGATTTCAAATTAATTTGGGCAAGATATTATCATAAGTTAAATCAAGAATAGAAGAAGAATAGAATAGAGCTGGAAGGGACCTTGGAAGGCTTCTAGTCCAGCCCCTTGCTCAAGCAGGAGAATCTATACGATTTCAGAAAAGTGACTGTCTAATCTCTTCTTAAAAACCTCCAGTGATGAACCACCCACAACTTCTGATGGCAAGCTGTTCCACTGCTTGTCCTCACTGTTAGAAAGTTTCTCCTTAATTCCAGGTTGCTTCTCTCTTTGGTCAGTTTCCAACCATTCTTTCTTGTCCTGCCCTCTGGTGCTTTGGAGAATAGTTTGATGCCCTCTTCTTTGTGGCAGCCCTTCAAATACTGGAACACTGCTATCATGTCACCCCTGTTTCTTCTTTTCTTGAGACTAGCCAAACCCAAGTCATGCAGCCGTTCTTCATATGCTTTAGTCTCCAGGCCTTTGATCATTTTAGTTGCTCTTCTCTGAACTTTTTCCAAGGTCTCAACTTCTTTTTTGTAGTATGTTGATCAAAATTGGTTGCAGTATTCCAGGTGTGGTCTGGAATCAGTTGCTCTCATGCCTTCAAGATAGCCCAGACTTGGAAACCAAAGCCATAAATACTAATGCTACCTTTACTGTAGTTATAGAATCTTGCAAGTTGGAAAGTGCTTCCCCTTTCCTCTGCCTTTACATTGCAGAGAATTAGGGAGGGTCAGCTCTGAGGTGCCTTGTCCACCTCCACTCCTGCTTTGTCCTCAGCAGATCATTGTCTAGGCTGCAGCCCTTCCTCCTGTCTCTCAAGGTTATTCTGACAGTGCATTATAGTTGCACAGTTAAGAATTAAAGAGATAAAATACCTGTGCCAATATATACATTGTGTCTTATTTGATTTGCTATTCTACAAGCTTGCACTGAGACAATAACATGAGCAATCATGCATGTACATACATACAGCGTATCACCTCACCCTACCCCAGGAATTGCTGGAAGCCACATTTTTACAGCTTTACAAAAACCCAGAGTGGGTACCATATGAACTTCAGGGTGAATACTGTTCCACAGGAAAAGCATAGTGTCTACTGAGAAGACACATCTCCTAATTCCCCACAAACCGACAGTGCTTTAGAGCTGTGACCTGGAGTGTGCCAACTCTAGCAAATCTTACTGCCAGAGGAAAGTCAGTCCTATACGTATTCAAATTGTAAGCCATAAAATGCATCCGAAAGGCCACTGATAATCAGTGCAGCTTGAGTTGAGCCCAAGCTCATTTCTTTCCCCCAAAACTTCGCAGGCAACATTCAGGCACCAAGACAGGATCTCAGTGGCATTGCCTGTCCATCTAGGGTCAAGATTTAAAACTGAGTATCATTCATACATTGATGATGCCTGACAATCATGCCAATGGTGACTTCACCCACTGGCCTCAAGTAGATGTTGAATTGGAGTACATAAGGAAAGTGTCAAGCTCTGTGAAATTCTATATTGCAAGAACTTTGCATTACATCACTCTCTATCAACACGAACTGGAAATAGCCCCAGAAAGTGAATCACTATACTCCAGTGCTCCCTGCTCCTAACTCTCAGCAATGGTCCAGAAGGATGCTTTGATTTTATTTTTATCCTGCCCCCCTTTTTAGTATTTTA